>NC_061118.1:123207304-123326906 GCF_002878395.1 Capsicum annuum
TTTATTTTTTATTTTAATTTTCCCTCTCAATTTAATTTTTTTTATTTTTTTGGGGATTAAAATTTAAATTTAAATTGAAAGTGAGTGATAGTGAATATTGAAAAGAATTAGTGAATTTCGATTGAAAAAAATTAAACTTTTTGTGAATTTGTTAAAAATATTCAAATTTAAAAATCAAAAATTTATTATGCTTGTATATATGAATTTATAGTTAAAAATTTAAATTATTTGGAGAAGAATTTTAATTATTTGAAATGGATTTGATGTTTAATTTGTAACCAAAATAAAAATATGATTACTCAAATTTTTCTACAATTTATAATTTTTTCTTATTTAAGTAAATTAATTTTAATATTTAATTTGTTATGTAGCATTTTAAAATGACTTGGAATTTAATGTAATACTTTTTTTTAAATGATGTGGCAAATGACGTGGCAGATGTGGCAGGTGTGGCAGCTGACGTGGGGGAGAGTGTATTACACTCACCCTAAAAGGGTTTAAAATGTTGTTTTTTAGTGGGTTCCGGGGTCCAGATGACAAACATGTAAGTAGAAGTGTCCAACTTACAAAACCGACATAATACAGGGGTCCAAAAGGTGATTTTGCCTTAAACAAATAAACACGTAATAATTAGCCACAACAAGTTAGAAAATTCTTTTTGGTTAGAACCTAGATAAATCTCCAGCAGAGTTGTCATTTCTGTTTTATCCCTTTTCGGCTTTCATTTAAAGAAAATGATTTTGACCTATTTAAAAGTATTTCAAAAATTCAAGAAGTTTTCGAAATAATTTTGAGAAATTTAGAGAGTCGCCACTTGATTTTTATAGAAAAAATATCAAGAAAAACTTAAATAAATTTAAAAGATTCAAAAATAAAAATAAATCTTCGAAATTAGAGAAACTGATTAAGGGTCAATTAACGCCCTAAGAAGGTTTTTACGGCACTTAGGAGCACCCGTTTTAAAATGGTTCACCGAAAGATCTTTTTTTTTAACTAACTTAAAAGGGTGACTAACTTTGCGAAAGGGTTGCTTTTATAAAAACATTTATTTATATATTTAAAATTAGCATTTGTTTACTAAAACAGACATGTTCTACTTGAATTGGAAAATGTTACAACATGATTCACTTAATCCAATCTTAAAGAATTATGAAATATTCCGCCTAATTTATGATTAATTTTTTTTTAAGAAATATTACAAAAATATTCTACCTGAGAAATATTTTACTTAATTCATAACTAATCGCGACAAATTAGAATTTGAGAGAAAAATAAATAATAAAATCAAGAAATATTCTAATTGAGAAAATTCTACTTAACTCATAATTATTTTAAAAAAAACTATGGATGCTTTAATTAAAGAGAAACTCATTTAAAGTAGGTTGCACACTTGGACTCAAGAAGGAAATAAGTTACCGACATGGGTTGTGGTGCAGTGGATGGAGCTGCTCCACCCTTAACCAGAGGTCGAGGGTTCGACCCCGGGTATGGAGAACACTCTATTGGGAGCGCTGTCACCTTAATGGGCCCTACAACGCGCGATCCGAATTAGTCAGGGCTCCAATACGAGCACCGGACACCAGATGGGAAACCAAAAAAAAAAAAGGGAAATAAGTTTGTGTTTTTATGATAAAAAAGAAATTACATAATTAATTTTTATTGTTATTATTATTATTATTATTATTATAAAAAATGGATCGGTTTTTCTATAAATAACATATTTGGAGAATATTAAGGGAATATCGTGTTAAAACTATTTTATCGATTATGGGAATTAAAAAAAATCACCAAAGAATTTATTTCTTTGATTTGGAGAAAATTGTTTTAACCTAAGTAGGCTATTAGTCACATGAACAAGACTAATGCCATATAAAAAAATAAAATGCTTGACAATTTTTTTTTCTTTTAAGATTAGTTTTAGGAAGAAGAATCAAAAGAACTGCTTTAATTCATTTAGACAAGATAAGTTAGGCGAGAAGATTGCGAATTGACCAAAAGTCATGATAAAATAAAATGGTAATGCCTTAGGGGATTTATCTAGATTAATTAGTCAATTTAAAGTTAGAATCATAAATATCACAAATGAATTACAAAGGAAATGAATAAATAAATAGGGAAAAATTCAAAAATAACAACTATAGAGTCTTAATTGTCACTTTTATAGCAACAGTTTCATAATTACGAAAAATAATAAATTGTATTTTGTATTTAAGTAAACTGTTGCTATACAAATACATATACAACAAGATTTATTGCCCTTGTTTTACTCAAATTAGTTGACTTAAATAAGGAATAATTATCTCATCTAATTAAATTCTCATAAATTACTCTTATTTAAATTAGTAGATTCCTTTTTCAAATCAAACTCAAATATGAAGATTATTATTTCCATGATCTTCAAAATTTCAAAATATCATTCTTTTATATCTGTAACTGTTTTTTCTTGTTAGTTTTTTCATTTTTTAATATTTTTTATTTTAATTTCTTTTTCTTTTTCATTTTTTTCTTTCCACTTTATTTTCTCTCTTCTACTTCTCTTCTTTTTTTCCTTTTTCATTTTTTATTTAATTTTGGGAGAATACTCATAAAAATACATGAAGTTTGAACGGATTACCAGTTGAGCATACTGAACTTTGCGGGGGTCCTATTACCCCCCAAACTTTTTTTTAGTATTTTAATGGCATATATCCACCACTTGGCACATTGTGTGTTAGTCACGCGCATTGAGCGCGTGAACAGTGTTAAAAATGTTATAAAACTCTTTTTTTTCCAAACAACCCCTTAATTATATAATTATTTAAAGTTTTATATTTTTATTTATTTTTTCATTCTCTTTCTTCTTTCTTCTTTTTTCTTTCTTCTTTCTTCTTTCTTCTTTCTTTTTTTGTTCAACAATGGTTGCTCCATTGTTGAATTAAAATTGATTTGCTCCATTGTTGAATTGAAATTGAATTCTTGAAGATTCTGTTTTGGACTCACTAATTGAAACTCAATGGAAGATTCAGAAGATTCAAACTCAGAAACTTGCTAATTGAATCTTCCAAGTTCCATTAATGGAAATTGAATCTTTTGAGTTCCATTAACGGAAGATTGAATAGCTTCATACATGTACAGTCCGTATTTTTATCTTCATATATGAAATTAAATTTTTCGAATCTTCCAAGTTCTATTAATGAAACTTGAATCTTCCATTGAGTTTTCAATTAGCGAGTTCCATTCAATTAGAAAGTTTCATTGACTCTTCCATTAATGGAACTAGCTAATTGAATCTTCCGATTTTCAATGAAAAATTAATGGAAGATTTCATTCAATAATTTGAAAAAACTTTCTTCATAAACTCAATGGAATTCAAAGTTTGAAACTTGAAATTGAATTTGAAAATTTTGGAGTGATAAGAATGGACTTGAAATTTGAAATTGACTCAATGGAATCATTTGGAATCTTTAATATGGTTGTAATGGTGAAAAAAATATTGAAAACTGATAAAGCGGAAAAGAAGCAGCGTGTGTACTGCACCTCCAAGCGTAAAAACTGGGGCTAACATTTCGGGGGGGGGGGGGGGGGGGGGGGTGATTAATACCACTTTAAAAAAGTACGGGGGGGAATTAATTCCACTTAAAAAAGTATAGGTGGTAATAGCACCCCCGCAAAGTTCAATATGCTCCACTGGAAATTTGGTTAAAGTTCAGGTATTTTCGTGGGTATTATCCTTTTATTTTTTTCTTTTTTTTTCCTTTTCTCATATTTTTTTGGTTTTCTTCTTCTTCTTTTTTAATTTTTTTTCGCTTTTGTTTTTACACTTCTATTTCTAGTTTCTATTTCTCTTTCTTCTTCTCTTTTTCCCTTTTCACTTCTTTTTTTTCAAATTTTTATTTTTTGTTTTTATTGTTTTCTATTTTTTCTTTTTTTTTCACTCCTCTATCTCTATCTTTTATTTTTAAAAGACAAATATCTATCATATATACATATTAAAAAAATATACAAAATAAATAGATATACAAATCTGCATATGTTTTTACGGTAAAAAACATACATATATATATTTATATATATTTATATATATATATATATATATCTGCATATATATTTACTGAAATACATATCTGAATCCATGTATATATAAACATATAGGACATAAAATCTCAATAACAAAAATGACAATTTATATATATACATATAGGTAGTAAAAAAATACATGATACATATCTTAAACAGTAACAAAAAACAAATAAGTACATATGTTACCCTCTAAAATGACATAGTATGTACAGTTCAAAGACAAATCCAATACCGTATAAGATACATATAGCTCTGCATATGTATTTACAGAATACATACTTGATCCATATGTATATTCTTGTTTTATATGAGTCACCTTTGTATTTTGCAAATACATATGAAGATATATAGTATAGTTATATTTATTACTGTTTAATATGAATATGATATGTATTTCGTAAATACATATGTATGTTTTGTACTGTAAATACATATACAGATATGTATGGCTATGTATTTTGTAAAATTTTTGAATACGTGTATGTGATATACGTATTTGTCTTTTCAAAATAAAAGTTAGAGATAGAAGAGTAAAAAAACAAAAAAACAAAAAGAAAAAAAGGAAAAAACGAAAAAAGAGAAGTGAAATAGGAAAAAAAAAAAGAAGAAAGAGAAATAGAAGTGTAAAAAAAATGAAACAAAATAAAATAGAAAAAAGAAGAAGAAGAAAAATAGAAAAAGAAAAAAAAGATATGAGAAAGGAAAAAAATGAAAAGGGAAAAAAAGAGAAATAGAAGAGAGAAAATAAAGTTGAAAGGAAAAAGAAAAAATAAAAAGAAATCAAAATAAAAAAATAAAATTATAAAAAATAAGATGAAAAAAACTAACAAGAAAAAAAGGTAGAGATATAAGAGTGAAAGACAGTAATGGTGTTTTATTTTAAAATTTTGAAGATCATCGAGATAATTATCTTCAAATATGAAAAAAAAATGAAAAAGGAAAAAAAAGAAGAGAGAAAATAAAGGAAAAATAAAATAAAATAAAATGATAAAAAAACTTAGATGAAAAAAAAGGGCAAAAGATATGGTTATATTTGGGGGAGGTAAACTAATGGAGTAAATAGGAAAATGTAAAGTAGTGAGAATAAAACATGCACTTACCTAGTTAATGAGTAAAATAATGTTACTCTTACTATAAACTGTAATTTTACAAAAGTGTTATTATTTATTGTAATTATAGTCTTAAATATGCTACTTTCTCTATTTTTTCCTAAATAAAAAGAAGCTTGGATTGGGCTTTTGACCCATTTTGATTTGTCCAACCTTGGGTTGTATTCTTTTATGGACTTTGGATCCATTTCCAGGATATATGTCACATGTTTATCAGTCCCAATTTTCTTCAACTGCTTATACAGTGTTTATATGCGTGAAAACTTGCATATTTCCCCTCTATTTTCTATTGTACACGGTGTAATAGTGCGCAGCTACCGCTTCAAACATATACCAGGTGTATACCAACCTTGTTTCTTGTCCTTTGGTTCATTTTTGGGGACTACAGCATGAAGTTTTGACTCGGAGAAGTGGGATTTGGTCCCATAAATGACAAGGGGGAGAATGGAGTCCAGTGAACTCGATGAAATCACGTGCATCAAGGAAAATATGCCGAATTAGTAAAAGTTCAAAATAATTTATCTAAAGTGAAAGAACGAAGAAAAATAGGTATTTCAAACACCAAAGAAGATTCCATGTGAATTTATACAAAGTGAAAAAAACTCAAAGCTTAATACAAAGTTTAAAATAATTTATCCAAAGTGAAAGAATTCAAAGCGTAATTCATATAATTCAAACACCAAAGCATATACTATGAGAATTGCAACAAAATTAGGAGAATAGGTATTTCAAACACTAAAGAAGATACCATGAGAATTTATCCAAAGTGAAAGAACTCAAAGCTTAATACAAAGTTCAAAATATATATCTGAAAGTGAAAAAACTCAAAGCGTAATCCATATAATTCAAAGACCAAATCATATACTATGAGAATTAAAACAAAGCTAGGAGAATAGGTTAACAACTTAGCATTTACATTCATAGATCTTAAAACTTTTCACAGTTTCAACATTATAGAACGACAAACTGTAGACATGTTAGGTCTGGAGAACCATTTCAAAGGTTATTTACTTTTTGGAGATATCAAGAATGCATGAAAAATCTCATTTTCAATTTTTAAACATACATATACAATAAAGAGAAGAATAAAGCAGAAAACAAGAAAACTAGCAGCAAAATACTAGTCACAAAATGCACAATCATCCTTAACCCCACGTGTTGATATAGAAAGGATTGCTACACTATTTATATTACTTCCAGAATTTCACTGTTATAAAATACTCAACATAAGACATCTAAAGTGAATATTTAGGAAATGGGTTCGTTAAACTGTACCAACTCCATCTTATGCCAAAGTAAAATTATACTACATACTTTTCCAACTAAAGATAAAAATGTAGTACTCCCTCGGTTTATATTGGAACTTGATCGTTAAAGGATAGATTTCACAATGACAATGTATTTTATACAAAGCTAAAACAGTTACATACAATGAACAAATAGTGAACACAAGGTAAAAATATGATCTTCGAGATTTAATCAATACACACCATTTCATTCACATTGGAGTCTAGATTATCGACACAACAAGAAAAATACAATAAAATCCTAGAATTCTACAGCGAATAGTCCCAATAATTACAATTACGATGATGCTAATAAGGAAATAATTATGAAATAAAAATTGAAGGAAAAAGGTGTTTACTTTTTTAGGGGCAGCAAACCGAGACAGATGAGCCTATCACGACGGAGCTTTCACCGCCGGACTTTCGTCTCCGATTAGTAGGAGTTTAATTTTCATCGGGATTGAGTTTTAAATTGGTTTCTTATGAAATTCTTGGTTTCGTTGGATTAAAGAAATGCTCCTTCAAAATTTCCAATTTTTCTCCAAAAAATCCTCTAAGAATCCCCTCTCTCCTCTCTACAGAGATGGGTATTTATAGATAGATTTGAGGCTGTTTTGGGGGGGAAACAAAGGGGTAAAAAGGGAAATAACCTAGAAATTTGAATTTAAAAATTGGGATAAGATTTGAAATTGTACGAAATGATCAGTTGGTGCTGACTTGTTGCGGCAACTGTTGTTTGCTGTTATTTGGGGTCGCTGTTTGACTGTTGCTGTCGCTTTTTGATATTGTTGTTGGACATTTAGGGAATGGGTTTTGTCGCTGAAGTTGTTGCATATTGTTGCTGATGTTGTACGCTGTTTTGTTAAAGGGAAAGGGGAAAGGGAAATTAGGCTGGGTACGGGTGTTTGGGCCATCGGAGTTGAGCAGTGGGATGTTGTTGGTTTGATTGTTGTTATTTTGTTGGTTTAAGAGGAAAAAGTGAAGCAGTTTGGGCTGAAGAATATTATTATTTTGGTGGGCCAGGTGATGGGTTGAGGGCAATTGGCCCAATTTTTTAAAAGAAAAATGGGTTGGTTTGGCTTGGACTATTTATTGAATAGCCAAAAAATGAATATTAGTGAATTGTATAAAATTTAACCTAATTAAAAATTAATTGACCTATTATGGACGAATTGATTTCAATTAAGGTTCAATTTAATAAATTTACTAAATTAAAACAACACTAGAAATAAATTAACAACCAATTCCATCCCGAGCCTCTTGACTCAATGAAATCAGACAACTATTTTTCTAAATCAATTATTTTGAGAATAAATTATATTTAAATCATGAATTTAAATGTTTGAATCAATTTTCAAGATAACCATTGATTAAAATTTAATTTTTCGTAAAATAATTATTTAAGTAAAGAAATTATATGATTTTGTATTTAAAAAAAATATATAACTGTTACTTAAAATGAAAAAATCATCCAAATAAATACTTTGGAAAGTCTTTTATTCGGATAAAATAAATGTTGTAATTTTATTTAAAATTAAAAAAATTCAAGGTTAAACTTAATCATGAAGAGTAAAAAT
Source organism: Capsicum annuum (assembly GCF_002878395.1). Taxonomy (NCBI): domain Eukaryota; kingdom Viridiplantae; phylum Streptophyta; class Magnoliopsida; order Solanales; family Solanaceae; genus Capsicum; species Capsicum annuum. The sequence goes on from NC_061118.1 coordinate 123,215,336, forward strand.
TAGGTGTCAACAAACCTTACCACAAATCACAATCAAATTTGTCTCATCAATGATTGATACTATCAATATTTTAGAAAAATAAAACTTCTCAGTAGAAAATTGTCGTTCAAGAATAAATGATACTTTATTATTGTAACGCCAAGAATATACTAAAATTTTAGAAAACTTATCTCAAAACACAAATAAATTCATCTCTTTAATCATAGATACTATCAAGATTGTAATCATCACGAATATACTGAAATATTAAAAAATTTACCTCAAATCACATGTAAATCTGTCTCTTTAATCATAAGATATATCAAGATTTAAAAAATAAACACTTTTCAATTAACAATTGTCTATCAAAATATATGACCATTTATTTATCGTAAAGTGCAAGAATATACTAAAATTTTAGAAAACTTATCTCAAATCACAAGAAAAACTTACCTCAAATCATAAGAAAATTCGTCTCTTCAATCAAACAAAAGAAACAATAAACTAAACCAAGAAAAAATTATCACATGTTATAAAACAATATGAATATAGCTTAAAGAACTCACTGGGTAAGGAATATTCAGTTGTATGGAGAACAAAAAAAAGGATATTAATAAAGTTTTAAACCTTTCTTTAATATAAATACTAATACTAATAAGTTTCCTAATTTTTCTATTATTGTTTTTCATTTTAAAACTATGTTAATTGGGTTTTTTCTTTAATACGAATATTAAAATATTAATAAATATTTCTACTCCTAAAATTATTACTCGTATGAAGAGAAAAAAGTAGATTCTTACTCCTAAAATTAATAGTAATATTTATAGTAAGCTTAGTTATAATAAGATACAACTTTTATATAAGGTAAAATTCTAATTGATTAAAATTATCTCTTATCATATATCTTTTAGGACTTTTAAATTAAGAAAAATATATATTTTAAACTCTTGATCTCATATATTTTAGGAGACAATATTATAAATATAATTAAATAATTAAATAATAATTTGAAGAAATAGCGAAAAGACGATTTTGTCTAGTTGAAAGACGAAAAGTTCAAATCACTTTTCTAGGGATTTTCAAACTTGCATGTGTGTCTCACGTTAATTTATAAAATTACATTAACAAAATTGTTAAAAATTAGCAATTGTTATTAAAATAAATGTTACTATTACCTCTAACTTAAACAGTTGTAATATAATAACACATGATAGTACTTATCTTTAAGTAAAGAGATAATACATCAAAAACCCCCCTAAACTTGTCACTGCAACTTACTTTAGCACTTAAACTTAACACGCATTTATTTACCCCCCTTAAAAACTTCAAACTATATTATTTTCACCCTCTCACCCCTCAAACTAAGGCGCGTGTTTCTCCATCAAATCAAAGCACGTAGAAGGTTGAAATTTAACAAAAAAAAGAATAAAAGTCGAGGCAACAGTAATATTTCCCTCAAATTCAATAAGAACCGTAATTTATCTTTCTTTTCTCATCTCCTTCATCTTCAATCAAGACAAGATTTGGAATTCCTTAGCAAATCAAGCCTTTTACTTTATTATAAGGTATAATTCCTCTCTTCTTTTAAAAAAATTATGCTTTCCTATCAACTTTTTTCTATTTGATGTAATTTTTTGGAGTGAATTCTTTGTAGCACATCATGAGATCAATTAACTTGAGTAAGCTTTGTATGGAGGAGGACGATTTTGCTTTGAACCAAGAGGTTCGATGCAATCATGGATTTGTTGTGCCTTTGAAGACATCTTGGACTTCGACGAATCCCGGTAGAATATATTGGCCATGTAATTACTATGGGGTAAAAATGATATTTTGCTCCCAATTTCTTGTTCTTTTTATCGCAACTGATTCAATTGAATTCTAATTTCTTGTTTTTAATCATGGAAGGGTCCAAGATCTTTTGATTTTTTCGTGTTGGAGGGATAAAGAAGATACAGATTCAAGGTCTAAATTTGTAATCCCTAAATTGATTGAAAAATTAGGTGAGCTTAAGAATTTAGTAGAATCATCGTAATATAACAAGCATACATCATTCAATGAAGTTAGAAAATTGATTGCGGAAACTTTGGAAGAAGTTAATAAGCCTAGAGCATCCAAAGAAGATGATAGTTGTGTAGATATGAAGTTGAAGAAGCTGGAAGAAGAGATTGAGAAGATGAAAGAAAGAGAGAAGTAGTGGAGAAGTAACATGGCTAAAGGAACGACTAAGGATAATGCACTGTTTATCATTGTGTTTTGTTGTTGTGTTGTTGTTATAGCTACTAGCTATTGGTTCGGGATGGTCTACGTAAGGAAAGACTCAATAAAATTACCTTAGAATTTGGTGTTTTTAGTTGGTATTATGGTGTGTATCATCCTTTATTTTGAAATGAATTTGGTCTAATGTAATTATTCTTGACTTATTTGTGGTGTAATGTAGTTCTTTATCTTTACATTGTATTTGGAATTGAGTAAATTTTGTTAGGTCTTGTGGAATGATAATTTAATGTAATATTTTATTCTGGGATTACAAATAGAATGTTGTTGTTCATATTGGACTGTCAAACATGATTCAATCCAAAGTGATTCAATTAAATTCTGCATATATATGATAGTGCAACCACAGCTACATATATATAGTTGCATAATGATATGATAGCTACATATATACCAAAAAACAGCAAATATATACCAAAGTAGTCAAAAGAGAAAAATTAGGCATCAAAATAGTGCAGTCACAGCTGCATATATACCAAAGATTGTGAATACATTGTAGTCACACAATCATAACTGCATAATTGTTTGACAAAATAGATTAAGTTAGTGCAGTCACAACTGTATAATTAACAGAGCACAATATTACATTGCAGTCAAAGCTACATAATTGTTTTTCAAAAGGACAAGAGAACTTCATTAATAATTCATCAAAAATAATGCTGTCACAGTTGCATACCATTCACTACTGCATCTTCAACTAGACAGTTGCTGAGCCTGTTTGGCTCATATTTATTTCGACAATTTTGGACCTTGTCTTCATTTTTTTGTGCTCTTATTTCTTGAAGTCCTTGTTGGGTCACAACATTTTTTCCTTTCCATTTGACACCTGATCTTGGCTTGTGATGCCCAAGATTTCCTGTCACTATAAATGAGTTCAAAGGCATTCCAGGCTGCATTAACACAAGAATAAATTATCTTAAACATTTGATCATTTGCTTGAAAATTGAAAACTGTGGAATCATTTAACTTACATTGTGGCTTGTAAAACTACTTTGTATATGTAGCACTCCCATACCAAACAATCTTGTCCTTTTAAAAGGTGTACCACTACCCCTACCAGCAACACCACTAACATTAGATATAGTAGCAACAAAAGTTTTTCTACCCCTTCAAGCAACACCAACAGTCCCTCTACCCCTTCCAGCAGCACCAATAGTCCCCCTACCCCTTTCAGAGTAGAAGCAGCAGCATCCTATTATAAAATAAAAAATTATTTAATAAGAATAAATAGTAAATAAAGAATCCAAATGATTACCTATTTTGTAGAACCCTTAGGTCTTTCTCTACTTGTGCTTGGTTGAGACTCAGTTGTTGTTGTAGAAAAACCAACACTTGAAAATGCTGAAGTTGTTCCTCTTTCTCTACCAGTAGTAGCTTTTGCATTCAAAGGAAAATCCCTCTTATTATGGACCTTAGCATGACACTTGCTGCAGGTCATCTCAACACTCTTTTTAGACAGTTTACCTGTCTTGTTTTCGACTGCCCTTTCCTTCTATTCTTACTAGGTCTGCCTGGTAGTTTTCTAATTTCAAGAGGTATAACAGGAATGTTAGTTGATGGTAGCCGCATTTTTATTCCAGTGACAGGTTGAATGAAGTAGTTATAGGTCTTGAGGTAGGATTGTTTGCTATACCAATGTGCAACATAGTGAATAGGCTCCAATCTTCTAAAATATAGTGCTGCTATAGCATGACAGCAAGGTATACCTTTTAGCATCCAAGATCTACAAGTACAAGTGTTGTTACTCAAATTCACTATGAAGATATTACGCCAACTGTCCTTAACCTCAAAACTATATTCACCATTCCATTCAAGCCATTGGTGAAATATCTATTATCCAAGTATTAGAGAACTCCCTCAACTGTCCAATTGTTCTCATCATTTTAATCCTTATTTCCTCAAACATTATAATGATGGTCTTGTGTCTTGGACCCAATATCCATAAATTAAAACTTTCAGCCATGTTGTTGTCAACACTATCACAACAACATAAATTTTTGAAGTAGAACTTAGACCATCTTTCAATGTTGTACCACAGTAGATCATCTACTAGCTTGTCACCTAACATCTCCATATGATCTAGATTTTTTCTTAACTCGTGCTCATATGTAGACTTGACACATCTCCAAAATCAATTTCTTCTTTAAATGCTTTTCCATTGTTTGGGCCAGTTAGCAAGAATGTATCTTGCATACATTCTTTGTTCTGCATTTGGAAGCAACTCATGAATAGCAGTGTCAAGAGACTTCAACAAAATATAAAAACATTAGGTGACATAATAACAAATTAAGTAAAATAAGATAATAAAGAGATAAGAGCGAAAAAAGTTACCTTCTGCATATCAAAAATAGTTGTTAATTCTGTCTCATCTCCAAGCTCAAGATCATCCTTTACTAGCCTAATAAACCATCTCCAAGTGAAGTTATTTTCAACTTCAACCACTGCTCAGGCCAGTGGTAGCATCTTGTTGTTCCCATCCTTGCAAACTGCTACAAGTAATTGTCTTTTGCAAATACCTTTCAAAAAATAACCATCAAACCCAATACATCTTCTACATCCAGCTTTGAATGTTTTCTTCAAAGCATCAAAACAAATATAAAATGCCTAAAATCTTCTTCTTCCCTCTTCAAAAGCTTCTTCACTAAGCCTTACCACACATGTGCTTCCTGGATTAGACATCAAAAGTTCATCCCTATAATCTAATATTCTTTTAAATTCCTCCACATAATCACCCATAATTTTTTGCAAGACAATATTTTTGGCTTTTGTTGCAATAGTTCTACCAACATACACTTGCCAATCTATTTTCACCAAATTCTGCAATTGAAAAACTCTAATTCCTGGCTCAGAAATAATTCTGCCCTTTTTCCTTTCTGCTAAGTATTTTGAATTGACCAATTTATTTTTGGTTATGGCAGTACATTTATGGACTGAAATATAATTTTTCACAATAAAATCCCCTGTCCTTGAATCACGACTACCAAACAATAACCAAGGACAACCATCTACACATTTTATCCTCACCCTAGTTGGTTCATTAATAAACTTGTTCAATTCTACATGTTCTTGAACTACATACCTAGTAATAGCTTCTTTGAATTGTTTAACATTTTCAAAACATAAACCAGTTTTCCAAACAACTAACCTACAAGTAGGATCAAACACAATTCTTTCTTTAGGTTTTTTTGCTCGCTTTGCATTTTTCCCACTACCTGAAGCCTGTTGGACCTCATCTTCAACATCAGCATCTACATCACTGTCTATTTCAAAGCTAGCCTTTTCATCAGAATCAAAATATGGCTCATCACCACCTATCTTATCCTTTAAAGTTTTTTTTCTGGATAAATACTCATCATATCCAATATCAACTTCTTTTTTGACTAATTTAACCCCTTCAACTCTAGGATACCTTTTTTTCTTTTTTAGTTTGGCATCTCTTTTACCTTTCCTCAAAGTCCTAACCTCCTCATGAGCTGCCATATTCATCATCAATTTCATCAAACAAGTCTCTATAACCTAAATCTTCACTATTTTTACTTTCACGTTCCCAATCAGATTTAATGATTGGTAATTCTGATACAGTAGCAGCAGAAGACCCACCAACACCTGCTGAAGCTGTACCAACCTCCTCTACAATACCAGTAGAATCCCCACCACACAACTCTTCACCAATATCGACAGAAACCCCACCCACCTCTTTTCCAACACCTGTTGAAGCTGCACCAAACTCTTTTCCAATACCAGTACAATCCCCACCACACCATTCTTCACCAACCCCAGCAGAAACCCCACCATCTCTGCTCCAACACCTGTTGAAGCTGCACCAAACTCTTCTCTAAAATCAGTAGATTTTTTAGTTTGTGCAGCCTCTTAGACCCTAAATTCTGACTATCCTCACGTGTTTGACCAGAATCTTTATGAAAAAAAGCACTAGCTCCTCCACCCACATGGGTTTCATAGTCAAGAGAAAAAGCAGGGGGGACCACATTAGGTTCTTCAATTAAATGTGACACATATAGTTGAACAATATCTCCATTTTTCAATTTGGGTACAATACCCAAAATATCCTTATCACATGTAACTTTAATCAACTTAGAAGACTTAGGTGGTCTAATATAAACCACACAAGATGAATAATTATACCCAATTTCTTTGACATATCCTACAAACTCATAATAAGAGAATCTATCAACATCTACATCTAAACAATCTGTAACAATACCTCTGACATATTTAATTCAAGGTTTTTGTTGTAAAATTCCTCCATGGTGAAACCTAAACGTAATGTGCACAAAATCTATTTTCAAACTGCAAAAAAGTCAAAAAAGGCACATGCATTAGCAAAAATTAAGAAAACAACAACAAAAAAATCCTAAATCCTTCAAAAAATGAATGAGTTAAAACCCTACACTATGTAAATGAAAAATACCTCCAAGATTTTAGTTTTGGGCACAAATACGTTGATTCAACTGAAAAATCCTTCAAGAATATTAGTATTTTGGGGCACAAATACGTGGGTTCAATCGATTAGGTCAATTGGTTGGGATGGAAATAAAGAGAAATGACGGGAGTTGAAGGGTTTGGGGTTAATTCATTAAAGTGGGTCGGGTATTTGATTAAAACGGGTCAATATTTTAATTAAATATAAATTGGATCAAGTTATGTAGGGACCGAATTTATTAAATGACGTGGACCAACTAAATAGCGCGTGGTCCTACAACACAAAGGCTTGGCCTGGTTGAGTGGACGAGAGGGTGAAAATAATATAGTTTGAAGTTTTTAAGAGGGGTAAATAAACGCGTGTTAAGTTTAAGTGTTAAAGTAAGTTGCAGTGACAAGTTTAGGGGGGTTTTGATGTATTATCTCTTAAGTAAATTGGCAAATGATTACGTGAAAACCCCCCTTAGGTTTCGTCTATAACACAAATTTCTGACCTTATGATTTTTAATATTAAGTTTACCTTTTTTGTTTTAGTTTTTTCTATATATAACAAATCTTTTACCTATTTATCATTTATAGGAAAATCAACAATTTAACTTATTTGCTACTTTTCTTGTGATTTTGAATATTATACTTACCTTTCGTGTTTTAATTTCTACAACATCTCTTTTACCTATTTATCATTAATGTGAAAATATGAATTTACATGATTTGCTCAGTCAATATGCACTTTTGCTTAATCAATCAATTCTGTAAAAATTTAAAACATATTCTTCCATTAAATTTTGTTACAACAAAGACCCTACCTATGCCAGCTTTCAATTTGAGTCAAGCTAATGTATTTCTCTAAAACAAATCTATAAAATTTTAAAAAATCCTCTTCCCTTAAGTTTCGTTAAAATAAAAATCCTATATCCATGAAACAAACAACACACCATGCAATATATATACATCGATTTAAATCAAATATTTTTTTTTAGAAAAAAAAAAAAAAGCAGAATAAAAAGTGTGAGATTGAGAATGGTATCTTGATGTCTGTGATGTTGGTGTTTCCTCTCTCTATATAAAGAATTCTAAGGAAAAAATAATACCCAAAATTATACAACTCAAATAAGAGAAAAATTAATAATTAAAATATTATTCTTAAATATTTAAAAACCAGCAGACACCCAAATTTAGGAGTTCATAGCCGACATTAGACACCCAAAAACTTAGGAGTCCCATATATTTAGAACTGCCTCATTTATTTTTAATTATACTAGTTTAGCCGCCGTGTCTCGCCCGTGTAACTTTTAAATATTTAAAATTAGATGATTTTATCTAATATGAAGGTTTTTAATGAAGTGCAAAAAGTTCAAAATATATATTTTGTTATAAGAACATATATATTTTACCACCAACAATTTCAAGTGGTTAATGAATTTAATACATTGTAGATGTAGTTTAATTTAGCCAACCTCGTGCTTAGTATGTCCTATCAAATAGACCCAAGGATTGTATTGTGTGAATTTTTAATTCATTCATGAATACTTTTGGAGAAAATTTTATGAAGTTTTTTATACTGTGAATATTTTTGGAGAAATCCTAATACATATTTAACAAAACCGAAGTATAATGCCTAACATCTTTAACTTACCTTAGTGACAACATCTATCAAACACTACTTCTTAATTCAAGTAATGTTAAATATATATGAGATAAAAAAAATAATCAAAAGAGAAATTATTCTCAAATAATAATGAATATTCTCAATTCCACCTTTCACAATATTATTAAAAAAAAACTAATCTCCAAAGGTGAGTTTAATTTAGCCAAACCTCGTACTTCGTATGTTTATCAACTTTTCCGTACTTTGAATATTTTTGGAGAAACGTTCGCTCGTTCTCTTCTTTGTCTCTTGTTGTGTCTCTTTGTCCATTATTATATTTTTCTTCGGCTAGATTTAATTATGCTTTTCATCATACTAATTTTTCTTTATCGTAAAGTTTGATAAACTACATATCATATCATAAAAGAAGACAAATAAAAGCTCGTTAAATGAAAAGAATAAGAATGAATAGCTACAATAATTTATATCATTCAAAACTAAAAAATATCACGCGAAATTAATCACCTTTTAAAATTCGGATCATCAACTGTCTATATATATTATCATCATCATCCATCTTTAAGATACCTACAAAATCAATGCACCTTAAAGTAAATTAAATATTACAAAAGTATTTCTTGACGTAAAAAATAATTCTAAATCAAAAAATTTAAGATCAAAAGTATTTTTAAAATTTTTTCATATGTTCATTGAAGATGTTGTTGTATTCTTGTAAAAAAATTCTCAATTTATAGAAGTACAAAACATTTTCAAAGAAATTATTTAAATATGGTAAATTTATATTTTTTTCCCATAAATAACTACCAACTTTAGAAGAATAAGAATTCATCAAATAATAAATTACTACAAATAGACATTTATTTTACATTGTTTATAGTTCTTTTAGAATTTTGCTTTGCTTTTTGTTTAATACAAAATAGATTTCATTATCTTATTTCAAAAAAAAATAAAATTAAAAGCCATACTCACGTATGGTTCCTAAATCATAGGAGTTCAATAGATTTTTTTTCTAATTCTTTTTACCCTAATATTTTTTTGCTACCATATATTTTAGGACTCTTAATTTTTTCTTTTCATATATATTTTAGGATTCAATATTATAGTTAATATTATTAAAATAATTAAATAATAGTTTAATCAAACATTGAAAAGACGATTTTGTCTATTATGGAGTCTTTTAATGAAGGGCAAAACGTTCACATTATTTTTCTAAAGGTCTTCACACTTTTAATAGATTATTGATTTATCATAATAAATATTATAAAATAAATAATAGTAAAAACGCAATTTTGTCTATTACAGAATATTTTAATGAAGGGCAAAAAATTCAAATCACTTTTTTATCTATTACACAATAATTCTCGACTATATATATATAGTCAAGATACGCGCAAACTGGCCTAGACACCACGTTACATATATATATATATATATATATATATATATATATATATATATATATATTTAGTCGAGATGCGCGCAAATTGGCACGGACACAATAATTTTTCACTGAGAAATTCGGATGAATCCCCTTCCTCTAATTTAGCTCTGCCTCTGACAACAAAGTTATTCAAGTACCTATTTCTCCTATAAAATAATCCAACTTAAAACTCCATCTGCTAATACCCATCTTAAAAATGTGTTATACCCAAGACCGTGACCCAAAGAAAATTGGTGCTTCTATAATAACTTTTTTCTTAAACCACATATAGAGAAATTTCATACAAACAAATAGTTTACATAAAGCAAAACCCATCGGCAGACCCCTTAAGTACGCACCATCTTTCACTTAGGCACCTCAAGTGAACGGGTTACGTTTTAAACACTTAAAGAAGCCTTAAAGTGTGTCACTTTGGTACCTTTTGCCTTGTTGGCAAAACACGTGTGGAACACTCCACAAAGGCGTGTGGAATCCTGTTTTTCTAATGATATGGCATATAAATGACCTCCAACTGTAATATACCCATATTTCATCTTCTTCTTCATTCCCAAATCAAATTTTAACCCTAATTTATCACTCTTCTTAGAATTTTTGTATAAAAGACTTCTCTCTTCTTCTTCTCTCTTCTTAATCTTTTTCTTCAATTTATCAAAAGTTTGAACTTTTTCTTATTTTATTCAAATTGAATTGGACAATGTCTAGCTCGTCATCCATGGCTTTCTGCGAAAAAGGTTATCGCTATTATAAATGTGGTAATGAAGCATTACTAAAGACTTCTTGGACTCAACAAAATCTCGGTCATAGATTTTTTACGTATAAAAATTCAAAGGTAATGTTTCTTACTTCTTAACTTGATAAGTCGATTAATTATTGATTTTGTAATCATTTTTGTTATTAATTTTGTAGAAATTGAACGGGTGTGATTACTTTAATTGGTATGAAGAATGTCACTCATCACAAGCAAATAGGGTGATTTAGGGTTTGTTGAAGAAAGTTAAGTCCTTTGAAGATAAAGAAAATTGAGCTAAAAGATATAATATTATTGGTGTCATTGCTACTTGTTTGTTGTTGTGGGGAATATGGACATTGAAGCCAAATTGCTGAAGTTTTGCCTTGAAGTTTTGATGGCCTTGAAGTTATGATTGCCTTCAAGTGTTGAAGTTGCAAAATGACTTAAATTCCTTGTTGTTGTCATGAAGTTTAGGTGTATTTTTGTGGTGTGTATTAACCCTTGTTAGGTTTCGTTTGTTAATGTAATGTTAGTCTTGTAAGAATGTTACATTTTGACGAAATGAAATATTTATTTTGATTCTAAATACTGTCAATGTTTTGATTCTAAATACTGTCAATGTTGGTATTGTAAAATGAAGTATCCAAATAGAAAAACAACAACACCACCAACAACTTCATCTATACACTCCATATTGAGATGAACACAATAGCAACAACTTCATAATACGCTCCAAATTGAGCTCAAAGAAACACTAACAACAAGCTCATAAATATGCTCCATATTGAGCTCAAAGAAACACCAACAATAAGTTTATAAATATGCTCCATATTTTGCTTCAGTTAACACTAATTAATAATTCAAAAAACATGCTCCATATTGGAGCTCACAGTTTGCCTGATACTACTTTAAGAACCTGAATTTATAGGTTTCAAAAACTAAAGAACCAGAGTGTTTACTTTAAAAACTAAAATGATTGTTTGGTACTGCACACTACACAATAGAATCACAACACACCATCAGACTAAAATGCTTCTTCTTGATTATTTGTTCTTTTTGTTGGCCATCTGTTGCAATTGATTAGTGGTTACAACATCTTTGTTTCTCCATTTCAAGCCTCTAGGCTTATAACCAACATCAACCCCTGTAGAACTTGCATCTTTGTAAGTTGTACCACTTTGTAGGATCCTTTGACTTGATGTCCCAGTCTATTGTTTGAAGAAAAAGGAAGAATCAATAAACATTATATATATGCCCTTTATTTTTACAGAAATAATATAAGTTAACTTACATTCAGTATTTGGGTTCCCCTTGCACTAGTGTAGATCCCAAATCCAGCATTCTTTGACCTTTTTGATCCACCTTCATCAACATCCTTAGTGGTTCCAACTCTTCCCCTCTTCTGCCCAATAGTTACTCTACTTCTAGGAGGTAGTTGACTCTTGATTTCCTCTATAATAGGAATTCTAATATCACCACAAAAGGTAGTTTTTGTAGCTTCTTTCAAGCTTCTACTCTGCTTGTATCACCACAAATTGTAGTTAAAGATCAGGTTGACTTGAGCTATATAATGCTGATTTTTTTGAGGTTGAAGGTGCAGGTTGACTTGAGCTACATGATGCTGATTTGTTTGAGGTTAAAGGTTCAGGTTGGCTTGAGCATTTAGACAGGCAGCTTCCTTGTGAACTTTGACCACTAAATTGAAATTCTTGGCTATGTGTTTATGCATTGGGATCAGGAATCTATAAAATCATAGCACAGCAATTAATAAGTTATAAAATCAGCATAAAAATAAACTTTTAAAATCAAATAAAAGTGCTTGTTTCACCTTGAAAAATCTTCTGTTTTGGCTTTGTTGATGACACTTGGAGCATGTCATTTTTCCACCTTTTTTGGACATCTTTCTAGATTTATTTACTGGTTTTCCTTTGCCTTTTTTTCTATTTTTTGAAGGTCTACCGGGCATATTTTTAGGTTCAGGGGACTCAATCTTTAGATTATTTGTCTTAGGCCACATCTTCATATTGGAGATTGGTTGGATAAAGTTAATATAAGCCTTCATGATGGTTTCCTTCTTATACCAATATTCCACATAAGGTTTAGGCTCGTTTTCAATATGATAAAAAGCACAAATGGAATGTTTACAAGGAATGCCTCTTATCTGCCAAGTTTTACAACTACATGACTTATTAGTTAAGTTCACAGTATGCCTATACTCCCCTTCTCCAACCTCAAATCCAACATCAGCATTCTAAAGCACTTTGCAAGCCCTAGCCCTGTCCTTATTCTCCTACAAAATAAGTCTATCCATAGGTGCAATATCACATATCCAAGTATTGGCAAACTTAATCATATCCACAATTCTAGTTATGATTTTTCTCCTAATTTCCTCCAGCATGGTAATGATAGATTTATGTCTAGGGACTAAGATCCATGAATTAAAGGTCTCACACATTTCATTTTCAACAACATCACACTTACTATGCTCTTTAAAGAATTCCCTAACCCATGACTCCCTAGGATAATGCAGCAAATCACCAATGATATTATTACCTTGCCTACTATGTTGGTTCATGTAATCAAGTTCTTCTTTGAACTTCACTTCAAAACTTGCCTTTGAGCATTTCCAAAACTGTTTTTTCTCTCTTCTCCCTTCCACTCTTAACTTCAGTTAGCCCAGATGTGTCTAGCACATCTTCTAATTTCAGCATTTGGTAACAACTCAAGAAAAGCAGCATGAAAACCCTACATATAAAAAAATAATTAAAGTACTTGATAAAGAAATTCTATTTTTTAATTAATTGATAGTTAAAAAAACATCAAATATTACCTTTTGCATATCAGCCATCACAGTAAGACCTCCTCTAGTACCCCACTGCAGATCCTCTTTTAAGTAGTTATCAAAAAAACTCCAGCTACGCTTGGTTTCCTTGTCCACAGCAACCTAGACTATAGGAAACATCTGATTGTTTCCATTTTTCCCAACTGCAACTAGAAGTTCACCCTTACAAGCACCCTTTAAGAAACATCCATCAAACCCTATAATTCTTCTACATCCTTTCATTTACCCTTTTTTTAATGCATCAAGACACACATAGAAATACACAAACAGATTTTTACCTGGAACAGTTTTACTGTCCATTCTCAGCCAAACAGAACTGCTAGGATTGTTTTATTTTATCATCTCAGCATAATCATATAATCTTGCAAATTCCAAGTTCCAGTCCCCTATGGCCTCTCTTAAGACTTGTAACTTTGCCCTGTAACAGATTGTTCTACCCATATATAATCCCAATTTTTCTCTGCACAATTCATGTATTTCTCAAATTTTCAAAGATGGTAGTTTACTTATTTCATCCCTAAATCTGTCAGCAACAAACTTAGTTGTACGTATCTTATTCTTGTTTGATGTTGTACACTTATGCACTGGATTATAATTCTTAATCCAAAAATTACCAGTCTCTGTCAAGTGAACCATAACACAACCAGTTACATTTTATCTTGAATTTGCAATTAGCCCTCACTCTATGAGCTTTATTAGGTTTTAAGACAATCTGAACTCTAATTTCCACTGCATACCTCCCTAAAGCTTTTCTAAATTCCTTAGGACCATTAAAAATCATACCAAGTTTAAAAACAACAACACCACAATCATCATCAAATCTGATTTTATTACTTCTTCTTTTTCTTGGAAAATTAACACCAACAACAACATCCTCATTTAACAAATCAGTGCTATCAACACTATCACAGTCTGAACTATCAATATACTCTTCATCACCTTCTAATCTATATACATATCTATCTTTATTATTCCTGCCAATGTCTTGAAAACCTTTATCAATACCAGTTTCACCTACTGGTATTTCTTCTCTTGATTTAGATTTTTTTTTGCTTCTATTTTCAGCCCTAAAGGCTCTCAACTCTTCATCAATGTCTGAATCATCCTCATCATGGATATCATCACCATTCAGATCTAATTCACTACTGGGAAAATCTGTTTTATCACTATTCAGATCTTCATTAAAACTTCTACTTTCATTCTCATCACTGCCTATATCAACTTCATCATAGGACTGTGACCCTACTAAAAGAGGCATAACATTTTTCATGACATCAACATCTTCATCAATGTCATGAAAAACATACACATCAAGCTCATCACCATTTTTTAACTCCTTTACAAACTCCAGTAATTGACCATCAGAAGTGATTTGAACTAAACCCCACCATGTATATGTTGATAATAGAACCCCTTAACTTTTGAATACCCAAGATCTTTGGTGTAGGAAAGAAATTCAACAAGAATGAAATGGTCTTTATCAATGGCAAAAACAAAGATATCTAACTCACCTTTATAACTTAGAGTAGGGCCGGATACAATTGTTTCCCCATGATGAAAACAGGTCAAAATATAGCTGTCCATTTTTATAACAAATCCCCAAAGATTCTGCACAAAAGGAAATACCCAAAATACCCTTAAATTTAAAAGTACCAAAATAACCCTATATTATCAGTGAAACTCCAAAATAAATCCTAAATTAGTGAAATCCCCAAAAAGCCAACAAAAAACCCTCTACTTTATAACTGAAATCACAAAAAAAATCCTAAAAACATAAATTCAACCCAACACTATAATTTCAAGTGGGAAACAGTCCAAATAGCAAGGAAAAATATAAACTTAAAAGAAAAAGTTTAGTTCGACCTTTAATTTCTTCAACTATAAACTAGATTTCTTCAAATTTGTCACTGAAATGAATCTACACTTTCATGCAACTATTGTACCTGCAAAATACACCGTAAATAGTTACAAATCACTAGCATTAAAAGAAGAATAGAAGAAAAAATGGAAAAAATCAACAAGACGTACAAAGGGAATAGGAGTAGGGTTTCAATCGGATTTGGAAATGGCAAATTGATTTGGGGATTTTTTGATTTTTTCCCCCTTTTAGTGGATGTGGATGACATGGAAAAGAGCTGGTACGTGGCATGTTTTAATTGGCGTGCAAAATCCACGTGTATGTATTGAAATACATGTGCCTGAGTTTTGTTTTAATTAGGCAAAAAGATGTCAAAGTGACACACTTTAAGGCTTCTTTAGTTGTTTAAAATGTAACCCGTTCACTTGAGGTTCCTAAGTGAAAGATGGTGCGTACTTAAGGGGTCTACCGATGAGTTTTGCCGTTTACACAATATACATACATGGACACCATCCCACTCCATATATTCTAGACCAAGGTCTACATCAAGAGGAAACAGCATCTCTAACATGAGCAATTCTTGCTAATACTAACCACTAAAAAAACCTCTTCACATATTGGAAGGTGGACCCACTATCACCGTGTAAAAGAGCAAACCTTATCAACATTCTCGATCTGGCAGTCTTAAAATTCGTATGTCTTTTAACGTTGGCAAACCTGAGTTATGCGAATGTTCAATATTATTTCGTGATATGCTTTTCATCCCAAAGCCAAGGTTGGCTCTAGGAAAACAATTAATGTGATAGACAAAATAGAAATTTGATGTACTATACCAATAGTATTTGCAATCATATCATCTTGGATCTCAAGGATGATTAAAAAAAGCTTAAGCAAGCACCACATTATGGACTAGATTTTAGAAATGTAGTCTTAGAATAACTCTAAAGAGAACTGTACAATCATATATACTGTCCCCCAAAAATGTTCTGGTTTTACCAAGTGCTATTATCTTTGACCTTAGACCTAATAGAAACCTAAGAACCTAAGACTTCGATGACATTGCTATAATCACATATGCAAAGACATTTTTTATATAAGACAAACAAATTATTATTTCACATTCTTACCATTAAACATTAGGTCACACCCTATTACAGTACTTGAGGATAACTTCATTGTTCTGTTTTCTCCATTAATAGCATTAACACATCATGTTAACATGAATGCCAACTATATATTGAATCCATAAACAAGGAACGGGAAAAAACGCTGAAGTAACTGCTAGGGCTCAATAATATTTCACAACGAAACAATAACTAATTCTGAAATATAATTGCAACATATAGATGACCTAACTATTAGGGTTTTTGCCATGATTTTCTTACCAAAATTAAGTTTTAATTTTTTTGGAAGGAAAATAAAAGTAATCATAATTACTTTTACTTTTCCTGAAAAAAAAAATATAAAACTTCTCCATATTTAGCTAACCTCTTTCTAAAAGGAAAGATTTTGGACATCTATAAATAGAAGACTCTTCTCATAACATAACACAACCACAATGTAGTCTTTAAAGAATTTTTGTTTAATGGGAGATTTTCTGACAACAGTTTTTATATTTTCTTTAATTCAATTTTTAATATGTAAGTCGATTGGACAAACTGTATCAATAATATGTTTCTTTTTAGTATTGTTTTTTCGTCTGATTTATCATCTATGGTTTGTAAATTAAAAGCTCCCACATGACGCCCTCTCGATTTCGAACTCAACACTAAAAAGACTAGAGAGTTATAGACTAGTGTTTAGGCGACATAGCTCGGTGGACCCTTGTACTTATCCGAGTTTGTAAAGTGAACGTCCCTACTTAGACTTTTGTCATTTGAAACCTTCAACTTAATATAACTCAACATTTTTTATGGGCAACAGATTTTCCATTTCTCCAAAAAATTATCATTACAGAGCTCATGAATTCTGACCATTCACTTCACTAATAATCTAACTTTCATATTACTATACACATCACTAGAAAAATTAAAGCCTAAGGGTAGTGCTGCAACTTTTGTATTACTTCCTGCCATGTGTTGACCTTCCTGCCCTTGATATGTATGTGTTGTGCCACTTTTTTGCAAAGTCTATCTGGGCCAATGGTGTATTTTTGGAATCTGATGGTGTTCCTTTCTTGCCAGATCAGGTACACCATCATGCCAAACACACAGGTGACTATTTGCCAATGCCCTGTTTTCCTTCTTGGTCCTTTACACAACCATAGTACTTCATCTTCCCATGTGCCAATACTTCGTTAATGTCCTAGCCATACCAATAGTTTTGTCCATATAAATTTTACATATTGGCACCCAAAGAATAAGTGTTCAAATACTTCATCATCCAGTCCACAAAACACACACGACTTGGGTGGTTGGATTCCCATCTTCATTAGCCTATCCACAGTAGCTAGTCATTTATGTGCTGCTAACCAAAGTATAAATTTGTATCTAGGATGCATATTTGGTTGAAGTATCAACCTCTTCTAGGGAACTCTTGGGTATTGTGGCCTTATTTGCTTATACATTCTCTTAATGCTAAAAGAATCAGAGTGTTGGAGTTGTTGTAATCTACTGAGCAGGTCACCATGAATTTTTTGTAATCTTAGTACCTGTTCCCTTGTAGCCAAAATCTTTCTAACCACCCAGGCTGCATTCTTGGGTATTATGATGGAATCCAGTCTTTTGTTCTTGATGTATACACTATGTATCTATTTTATACACATTGAGTCTTTCTTCATTTCTATGGCCCATAGGTGTTTTGTAATTGCTGCTTTGTTCCATCTTTTCAGGTCCATGATGTTAAGGCCACCTGTAGCCTCAGGAAGACACACCTTGTCCCAAGAAATAAGGCTTTTCTTGGATACCTCTGTTGCACCAGTCCAGAGAAAGGATCTACAGATTGTATTTGTCATCTTCATTACCTTCTTAGGGAGTAAGAATATCTGTGCCCAATATGATTGGACACCAAACAGAATTGATTTTATCAGTTGGACACGACCAGCATAAGACAATATTTTGGATGTCCAACAGTTGATCCTAGCTATAATTTTCTCCACTAGAAGCCAACACTGACTGATAGATAACTTCTTTGCTGCAAGGGGAACCCCTAAGTATTTGAATGGTAGGGATCCTTCACTAAATCCTAAATGTTGTAGAATCTCATCGTTGACTTTCCCAGACACCCCTTTAATATATATGGAGATTTTCTCTGCAGTTCTGATGCTTCTGAAAACTTTAGAAATATTGCATATAATAGCTTAACAGATTGCATATCAGCCTTGCAAAACATGAGGAGATCATTAGCAAAACACACATGAATAATTCTTTGTTGTTTACACCTTGGATGGAATTGGAAGTCCCTGTTTAATGCCAGGTGGTTAAATTCCCTTTGAAGATACTCCATAGCAATACAAAAAAAATATGGAGACATTGATCTCCTTGCCTAATCCCTCTCTTTCCTTCAAAGGGTTTTGTTAAACCACCATTCAATGATAAGGAATATGTGACTATGGTAATGCACTCCATAATCCACACAATCAACTTGTGAGGAAATCCCAAGTATATTAGCATATTCCTCAGGAAGTCCCAATCTAGTGTGTCATATGCTTTGTTTAGGTCCATCTTTAGCACACACCTTGCACTCATCCCCTTTCTTGTATACCCTTTAAACAATTCATGGGTAAATAAAATATTATCAGTGACGCATCTTCCTGTGATAAAAGCAGATTGTGAGCCACCTACTATATCCCTAATAGCCATCTTCAGTCTTTCTGTCAGTGTTTTGGTCACAATTTTATACAATGTAGTGCAACAGGCAATAGGTCTGAAGTCTTTTACCTGTGCAATACCTTATGTCTTTGTTATCAAGGTTACAGCTGTGCTATTCCAAGCTTTAAGCATCTTTTCATTTTAAAAAAAACTCAGGACAACCTCAAATATATCTTCTTGGACTATAGTCCATTGCTGTGTAAAGAACTCAATTGGAAATCCATCAACTCCTGGTACTTTATCCTTTGGCATAATTTTAATGGCTTCCAATATTTCATCCCTTGTGACTTCTTTAGTGAGGTGTGCTTGCTGATCATGATTTAAGCATATTCCTTTCTTGATTATCTCAATATTAGGACACTTGTGTAAAGGGCCAGCTTTACCCATCAAACTGGTGAAAAAATCTGTGAATTCCTTTTCAACTAGTTTTGGATCAGTGAGCTTAGTATTAGCTCTTGTGTATATTGAGTTGATAGTATTATGGCTAATTCTCATCTTCATTTGGGCATGGAAATATCTGGCATTAGCATCTCCATACTGTATCTACTGAGCTCTAGATTTTTGCCTCAAAACCTGTTCCTCCACTGTGCCCCATTTCTCTAGTTCTGATAATATTTGTTTTTCCTGTGACATAAGCAGCTGGTTTAAAGGTTGGGTAGCCAACCTTATCTATATTATTTCTAGCTCCACTCTCGCTTATTGCAATCTCTATTGGTAGGTTGACATGTATGTATTTAGCCCCTTCAATTTAATCTTTATGTACTTCAGTTTTTGCCATACCTTGTACATCCCATTACCCTCAACAGATTTCTCCCAATCTTTCTTTAGAAGGTCAGCAAACATCGGATGTTGCATAACACTACTGAATAGTTTGAATGGCTTAGGGTGTAGGTTGTGCTACTGATTGCTCCTGTTCATCTGGATGAGTATTGCAGCATGATCAGAAACACCTGGACTAAGGTATTCAACCTCAATGTGCCCAAAATATTGTACCCAATCGAAGTTCCCCAGTGCCCAGTCAATTCTGCTATATACCACACTATCATCTTGGCATTTGTTGCACTAAGTATATTGGCCCCATATACTCCTCAATGGAGTGAATTACAGTTTATCTAATAATTCTCTAAATCTTTGTACTTCAGCCGGTGTTACTGGTGCCCCCAATCTATCATTAGCTATTAACACATTATTGAAGTCACAACTTATGAGCCAACTGGTTTGGATCTGTGAACCCACCTGTTCCAACCTCCTCCATAAACTCTGTCTCTTGTTTTGTTCATTCTATACGTACACTACTATAAAGAAGATGACTACTCTTTGCTGGTTGTCTTCCACCTTACAATGGATGAATTGACTGTCTACAGCCTGAACTTGGACTGCAATATGATTTTTTCATAACAACCTTACTCTCTTATTTGCTGCACCAACTATATAATTACAACAATATTTCCATCCCCCAACTATTTTTGATAGGACTCTTTTTGCATTCCATTCTTTAACCTTTGTTTCTACACACCCCATTATATTAATTTTATTCTTTTTTAGAAAGAGTATCAGTTCTTTCTATTTGAAGGGCTTGTTAAGCCCTCTTATATTCCACGTACAGATTCTCATGGGGGTTTATAACTACTAGATTCTCCCACTTCTCTAATAGTACCTATAGGGGGTCCATCAAATGGAGCATACCTATTAGAGAGTGTTAAGCAAGGATACTCTTGCAATGTTGCTCCAGCTAGTCTTTTAATTGGGGCATCAATACAATCTGGTATATCAGCTGCTTTCTGAGGATCTGCATCCTGCGCATCTTCTGGTTTTTCATCCTCAACTGTGTCCTTGCTTTGCTCTTAGTCTTTGGGATACCACTTCTGGATAATAATTTTTTTCTTCTTCTTATTTCTCCTCCTTTTACGGTTTTAAACTTCCTCCAATGGTTTCCCTTCTTCTTTTATTTCTTTCTTCCTACAATCTGATTCATCATGACCAAATCTCATACAATCAGAGCAATATTTTGGCCTCCAATCGTATGCTATAGTTTGGTGGAAGACTCCATTATGGGTATGAATTTCGATGCTATCAGGCAAGGGCTAAGAAATGTCAGTCTCTAGTAGCACCCTGGAAAAAGATATCCTCTCCATATCAGTTGTTATTTTGTCTATATATATTGGTTTCCCGACTACACTCACAAGCTTACTAAGCAATTCAGTTGACCAATAACCCAATGGTAGACGTAGAAATTTCACCCAAAGCGGAATGGGTCTCAGACAATCTGGATTGAATTCAAAATCTATACTCCATTATTTGAGAATGAATGGTTTATTGTGATAGGAATAAGGCCCCGAGTGTAGGACCAGATCTCGCTCCTCATAGTTTTTAAATTAGAACACAGAGTACCCATCAATATGGTAAAGGATGCGAGGCTTCATCACGAAACTCCAAATATTCATCACAAAATTCTCTATAGATTTCTCATATGGCGTATCCCCAATTACATACCCGGTAAGAGCTGCTTTCTAATATTCTTCCTGCTCATGTAGGTCTTCCTCAACCAATTCCACCATAAATTTCCCATTCCACATAGAAGGGGGTATGTAGTTTAGCTCCTTTCCCTTTTGAGAGGTCCTTATGCACTGCTCATTTTGCTGCTCAACTCTAATTTCCTCATTCTCGTGCAATCTCTCCGGCGTTCGATCTCCACTACCCCCAACTATAGTTTTATTAGTGAGTCCAGAGAACTGTAGCCTCCGGGATATTAAAATTTCCTTCCTAATAAGGACCTTATCTTCAACATCAGCTGCCTTCTCTTCGTGTCCATCCTCAGCTATAGGCAAAAATTTCGAAGGGAAAAACTCCTAAAAGTGAGAGGGTAAAGTTCCTGCATTATTCCACTAGCCGGAGTTACCGTGGTGGTAACCGGTGTGGTTGATTCCGGGGTAATTAGAGGTCGGTATAGCATTTTTCCCATTCAGCTGCGTACATTAGCATACCCCACTAACTTGCACTGAGAGAAAATCAATCCAATTATTATTGCACCACTAAAATAGGGTACATTAGCATTTTAAACCCTATTTCAGTGTGTGTAACACAATTATTGCCACGCCAACTTCCACATCATTTTTAAATATTGCATTAAATTTCATGTCATTTTTAGAATGCCACATAAGAAATTAAATATTAAAAAAATAATTAAATAAACAACTTTTACAAATTATATAAAAAATTTAATTTCATTTCAAATAGTTGAAATTCCTCTCCAATTATTTTAAATTTTCAATTATAAATTAAAATACACAAACACAATAAATTTTTTTAATTTGAATTTGCTCGTTAATTTTAAATGCCACATGAAAAATTAAATATTAAAATAAATTGAATTAAATAAACAACTTTTACAAATTGTAGAAAAAATTCAATAATCACGTTCTTGATGTTTGCTCATAAATTAAACATCAAATTCATTTCAAATAATTGAAATTTCTTTCCAATTAATTTAAAGTTTTAACTACAAATTCACATACACAAACATAATAAAATTTTTAATTTTCAAATTTAAATATCTTTAACAATCTATAAAAGTTTTAAAATTCATCCTAAAAAGGATAAAAAATTTAAATTGAGAAAGAGAATTAAAATCAATTTTAAAGAGAAATGGTGGGAGCGGTAGCAAGGGGAGGGAGGAGGGGGCGCCAGAGGAAAGGTTGACTAGTGTTGTGGTGGGGGGACGAGGACGGCTGGGGTTGACTGGTATTGTGGTTATGATGTTGCATAGGGTTGGTGGTGGTGGTAGTGTGTGGGGGTGCTGGATGGGGTGGGGGAAGATGGGTTAGGGTGCTGGATGGGGTGAAGGGATGGGGGTGGGGGTTAATTTTTTTAAAATTTATTATTTTTTAAAAATATTTTTAAATAAAAAATACTGAATTGCGCGCTTAAAAAACACGTGTAAACACGCGTTTAGCCAACTCAACAATTTAATACCACATATACATAAGAAGGGTTCAAAATGTTGGATTTTGAAGGGTTGAGGGGTTCAGATGACAAAAGACTAAGTAGAAGTGTCCACTTTACAAATGGGAACAAGTACAGGGGTCCACGAGACCATTTCTCCTAGTGTTTAAACATAAAATGTTTGAAAAACATATTATTGAAATAAACCATTAAGAAAGTTATTAATATGTACATTTTACGGAGATTTAGGCTTTATTTGTTTGCACTTAATTGTGGTTTGAATCTGAATGATTCAAACTTTAGACCATTAAGTCCATTTTTATTTCATTAAGATTTTGACTCTTAATAGGTCTTAATCATTCATATTTGAAACTAAGTCTTAATCATTAAGAGGTATTCATGTGTTGGATAATATTCACCACCACTCCATTTGTAACGCCCCGCATTTTGGGCTACAAAGTAGAACATGATTTCGATGTGTTGATAAATCCCGAAGCCATAAAATCCTATGCCAATACGGCATGTTAATTATTTGTGTAGCATGTGAATCCATTCAAGCTTGAATTTAGACCATAGAGTTCCTTCAACTCAAGGACGAGTTGAAACTATTTCGATCGACTAAGCTTTAGTGGACGTTGTAAATTGTGTCATCTTCCATCGACCATAACTCTCTGTATATATCTAATTAGGGAGTCTACTATGTGTCAAATGATAGGTCTTCGAGTTAGCTTTCCAACGATACAAATTTGGCTAAAATCTGACACCCGAGCAAGAAGTTATGGCCTTTCAAAGTGATATGCATCGCCTAACCAATCGCCTATGGCCACTGGAAAGCATAGGCGATGGCCTACACGGCGCCTATGTAAACATAGGCGATGGAATGGGCGGCGCCTATGTAAAGAATTCAAGTGACTTAAACACTCCGTTATTGGGCAAAGTAGTCCTTTTCCACCCTTACTTAGCCCTAAAACACGAAATTCAATTCCAAGGACCCTAAAATACACCTTCATTCATCAAAAGTACTCAAGGATTCTCCTTAGGGTTTCAAAATAAAAACCCAAATAGTTTAAGATTCAACATAGGTTTTCGAAGATAATTACATATTTAGAATCACCAATCCGCAAGCTTCAAGAAACATCTATTATCTTTGGAAATAGAGGTACGTGGGGTTATCTCAAAAATCTCATGGGCTTTAAAAATTCATGTTTTCAAACTAAGATTTTTGAAATTACGAATATGATTATGTTTTAAACGTTTTATGATATTGATTTGGTCTTTAGGCCTAATTCCAATGTGATTTGACATATTATATTGGATATGCATGTGTTTCATAATGATGATAAATTGAGAGCATGATTTACACAGAACCCCTCTCTTGATATGATATTGTTTTAAGTTTTCACATTATATGAATTATTTGAAATCATCTTAAAATGCAAGTCATGAAATATCTTTAAAATGTCATGATTTGGATATGGTTTTTGGCTTTTAAAGGGAGGGTTGTTTTGTTCATGTTGAAATATGTTGCATATGATGATTGAATGAAGAGAATTATACAATACTGATGACTTGCAAGTCGGGTATGATGATACCCTACAGAGTATGACATGTGATTGATTTGAACAAAGTTTGAATGCATTGATTTTCATGAGAAAGGTGGATGCCCAAAGAAGGCGTTTGAGTGAAAGGGCTCATCGCTAGAAACTATAGTTGCCGATGCGGGTCATATGATATTGTATCCTACATGGGAGGATGATAAAATAATTGGGACATCTCACATGGGGGATTCCCTGCGGTGTACTCACATGGGGGGTATACCGGCTGCAACTCCTGACGGCTACTTGGATTGGAGGCTTGGCCGCCGAGCACCAGAGGCGGATTCCACATAACCATGGAATTACAATTGTAGGGTATTCCACCTAGCTTAATCTCATTACATTGGTATTGAAAACTATTACATTATGCCCATGTGTTTTCAAATAACTTGATATGAAACTGCTTTATAATGGCTCTCACCTATATTGTGTAAAAATATTATATTTTTGTTTTGATTTCTCTGCGTACCATTACTTTTGTATTGGCCCCCTCTCCTCCCATGTTCGGGGGCACAGTCTAGGGGTCCAGACAACCAGTAGATTCCTTCCGACAGATTGCAGAATCAAGTGGTGAGCCTTCTATATTTCGAAAGGCCTGATGTCTGCAGTTTAATTTATCATTTATTAGTTTTGGGTCTACTGGGGGCCTTGTCCCAGTTTTCAGATAGATATTTGTATTTGTCATGTAGTAGAGATTTCGCAGACGTTATAGAGATGTTGTGTTAGGATTGTGGGACATTATTCCCCATTATTACTTTTGCATGATTTTTGACCATGTTTTTGTTATATTGTGTATCTTTCACATTTCTTTTATCATATGAATTGTGTGTGTGATTACCAGATAGATAGGGGTGTTTCGGGCCTCATGGTTCGGAATACTCATCACAGCCAGGGCCCAGTTTGGATCTTGACAAACTTGGTATCAAAGCACGGTTCATGGTCCCAGGGTATCTGCGAAATCGCATTGGATAGAGTCTTGTTTATGGGTTTGTAGCGCGCCATACTTATAAACAGGAGGCTTCTAGGCATTTAGGAAATGTTTCCCTTCTTTTTGATTTAGTTCGTGCTTCAGAGTCTGAACTGTCCCCTAATCAATGATCACTTGTATTTCAGAAACACAGTTATGCTTCCACGTCGTATCATTGATCAGAATGCTCAGGCAGATGAGGTCCGTCCCACCCATAGGATGTGGACCCGTAACAGAGCTTATACTCTAAAATTTATCCCTACTCTGGGAGTCTCTCTAGTCCCGACCAGTCTACCTTGGGCTCCGCAAACTAATGTCAACCATCCCCCAACTGCTCAGGGAGATATTTAAAACGCAGAATTCAAACAGTCTATTCATATGATGACATAGTTGGTAGCTAACCAGGCTCAACAATCGAAAGATGTTGGGTCTACATCTGTTACATCTGAGGCTACTAGAGTCGGACATTTCATGATGATGAACCTACCTAAGTTCACTGGCACCAAGGTGGAGAAAGATCCACAGGAGTTCGTGGATGAGATGGAAAAAATCTTTAAGGTAATGTATGTGGATGAGGTTAAAGTGGTGGAACTAGTAACTTATCAGCTCAAGGATGTTGCGAATCAGTGGTATACCAACTGGAAGGATGCAAAAGGTGAGAGTGTTGAGCCGACACTTTAGGGTAAATTTGTGAAAGCTTTCCTTGATCGATTCTTTCCTCTGGAGTTGAGGGAGGCCAAAGCGGAAGAGTTTATGAATCTAAAGCAGGGAAGTATGAGTGTCCAGGAGTACACTTTGAAGTTTAATAAACTAGCGCACTATGGACCAGAGTTGACTAGTAATATGAGAGCCCGGATGAGGAAATTTGCATCCGACCTTGCTGATAACCTGGTACTTGAGTGCCAGGGGGCTATGTTGAACAAGGAGTTATACTTTCCTCGACTGACTATTCATATGCAGCAGATAGAAGAGAAGAAAAAGAAAATTTCAGAAACAAGAGAGAAAGACAGGCCAGCAAAGAGAGCCAGAATCGCGGCTCAGAATCACAGCCAGCCACAGAGCAGAAACTGGGGAAATAGATGGCAAAAGAAGAAGTCATGGAGTAATGCACAGTCTGCTGCCAGCACCCCAGCGCCCGAACCACCAACAGATAGACGATCCCAGATTTGCCAGACTCATTATAGATCGAAAGCCCTAGATACTCAGTTGCAGGAGAGTGTGTCCCAATAGCGTCGTACTTATCCACGGTGTGAGATTAGTGGGAAGAATCACCCGGGGAAGTGTTTTTCTGAGGGGAAAAATTGTTATACTTGTGGCAAAGTGGGACATCTTCAGAAAGACTGCCCTTCTGCTGGAGGAAATGCGGGGGGGACTAAGCCCCAAGCCACGTTCATGGCTCCTCCTCATAAGGGTGCCCCTTCAGCTGCCGGGAACAGTCGCAACCGATTATATGCTTTGACCAACCGCCAGGAGGCGAAAGTTTCCCCAGATGTTGTTATCGGTACGTTATAAATCTTTTCCCGTGATGTTTATGTGTTACTTGATCCTGGGTCTACTTTATCTTATGTGACCCCCTATGTGGCTGCTGGTTTTGGATTTGAGCCCAAAGTCATTGAAGAAACCTTCACTATTTTCACTCCTGTAGGTGATTCTATTGTTGCTAGAAGGGTTTATAGAAATTATGTTGCGTCTATTCTTAGTAGGGATATTATGGCCGACCTTATAGAACTTGATATGGTAGATTTTAATGCATCCTTGGGATGGACTGGCTCTATTCGTGTTATACCACCCTTGAGTGCAAAACCCGAAAGGTTACTTTTTTTTTTTCGAATGAGACACCAATTGTATGGGCAGGGAGTTCTGTGGAACCTAGAGGTCACTTTATCTCTTATCTTAGATCCCGAAAGCTTATCTCCAAAGGCTATATGTACCATCTAATCTGAGTAAAAGATTCGAGAGTTAAAAATCTTTCTTTTCAGTCAGTCCTTATAGTGAATGAGTTTCCACAAGTCTTTCCCAAAGATCTCCTAGGGATACCACCTGATAGGGAAATAGATTTTGGCATTAATGTGTTGCTAGACACCCATCCTATTTTTATTCCTCCATATAGAATGGCTCCCGCAGAACTGAAAGAGTTTAAAGAGCAGCTGGAAGACCTTCTAGATAAGGGTTTTATTCATCCCAGTGTGTCCCCTTGGGGTGCACCTGTACTTTTCGTGGAAAAAAAAGATGTTCCCTTCGTATGTACATAGACTATCGTCAGCTGAATAAGGTCGCAATTAAAAACAAGTATCCTCTTCCTACGATTGATGATCTTTTTGACCAGCTTCAGGGTGCTAAGTGTTTTTCAAAAATAGATCTTCGTTCGGGTTATCATCAGTTGAAAGTTAGGGAGTCAAATGTTCCCAAGATAGCCTTCCGAACCTGATATGGTCACTATAAATTTCTAGTCATGTCCTTCGGGTTGACTAACGCCCCTGCAGCCTTCGTGGATCTTATGAATAGAGTGTTCTGTCAGTTTCTTGACTTGTTCGTCATTGTATTTATTGATGATATTTTGATCTATTCTAAGAGTAAAGAGGATCACGCCAATCACCTCCGAATTATTCTTCAGACCCTTAAGGATCATCAGCTATATGCCAATTTTCTAAGTATGAATTCTGGTTAGATGCTATTGCCTTCCTGGGGCATATTATGTCCAGTGACTGGATAAAAGTGGATCCCCAGAAATTTAAAGCAGTGAGAAAATGGCCCAGACCCACGACTCCAACCAATATTCAGAGCTTCCTGGGTTTGGCAGGGTATTACAGAAGGTTCGTAGAGAATTTTTCTTCCATAGATGCTCCGCTTACTAAACTGACTCAGAAAAAGATGAAGTTTGTGTGGTCTAATTTGTGTGAAAATAGTTTTAAGAAGTTGAAGGACAAGCTGACTACTGGTCCTATTTTGACCCTTCCCGAGGGTGTAGATGATTTTGTGATTTATTATGATGCGTCCTGTGTGGGACATGGTTGTGTATTGATGTAGAGTGGTAAGGTGATAGCTTATGTATCTAGGCAGTTAAAGGAGCATGAGCGCAATTACCCCACTCATGACTTAGAGTTAGCAGCCGTGGTGTTTGCACTTAGAATCTGGAGGCACTATCTCTATGGAGTGTATGTTGATATTTATACTGACCATAAGAGTTTGCAGTATGTTTTCTCACAAAAAGAATTGAACCTCAGGCAGAGGCATTGGATGGAGCTTTTGAAAGACTATGATATAATTCTGCATTACCATCCGAGCAAGGCAAATGTTGTAGCCGATGCCCTCAGCAGGTTGTCTATGGGCATCCTTTCTTATGTAGAAGAAAGAAAGAAAGAGATGGTGAAGGATATTCATCGCCTTGCAAATCTGGGAGTGCAACTCTTAGATTCCGAAGATGGAGGGGTGATTGTTCATGAGTTAGCTAAGTCATCCCTTTGTGCTGAAGTTAAGGAGAAACGGGTTGAAGATCCCATCTTGATGCAAATCAAGAAAGATGTGGGTCAACAAAAGGTTATGTCGTTTGAAATTGGTGGTGATGGTATTCTGAGATTTCAAGGTAGGTTGTGTATTTCGAATGTTGATGGGCTGCGAGAAAGAATCCTTAATGAGGTGCACACTTTGAGGTATGTCATTCACCCAGGCTCTACTAAGATCTACCATGATTTGAAAACCTTGTATTGGTGGAATAACATGAAATGTGATGTAGCTGATTTTGTGTCCAAGTGTTTGAACTATTAACAAGTGAAGGTAGAACACATGAGGCCAGGTGGTACTTCCCAAGAGATAGCCCTGCCTTTATGGAAGTGGGAGATGACAAACATAGACTTCATTACAGGACTTCCGAGATCCCAAAACCAGTATGATTCTATATGGGTGATTTTAGATCAGTTGACAAAGTCAGCCCACTTTTTTCCTGTAAGCACTAATTATTCGGGAGAGGGTTATGCTAAGATTTACATTGAGGAGATAGTTCGGTTGCATGTGGCACCAGTGTCCATTATATCCGATAGAGGTACGCAGTTTTTATCTCAGTTCTGGAGATCTTTTCAGAAAGGGTTTAGGTACACAAGTGAATTTGAGCACAGCTTTCCACCCTCAGACGGATGGGCAAGCTGAGCGTACCATCCAGACCCTCGAGGATATGTTGAGGGCATGCGTCATTGATTTTAAAGGTAGTTGGGTAGATTACCTTCCACTGGTTGAATTCGCTTACAATAATAGTTACCATGCCAGCATCAAGATGGCTCCTTTTGAGGCCCTATATGAGAGGATATGTAGGTCTCCGATAGGATGGTATGAAGTGGGTGAGACCTAGTTATATGGGCCTGATCTTGTTCATCAGGTGATGGAGAAAGTGAAGATCATTAGAGAACGACTCAAGACTGCTCAGAGTCGTTAGAAGTCCTATGCCGATGTTCGGAGAAGAGAACTAGAGTTTGAAGTTGATGATTGGGTGTTTCTCAAGGTTTCTCCTATGTAAGAAGCTATACGGTTCGGAAAAGGGGGTAAATTGAGCCTTCGCTATATAGGGCCACATCAGATTTTGAGAAAGATTGGTGCAGTTTCTTATGAGCTAGAATTGCCTGCAAGTTTAGGTTTCGTTCATCCGGTATTCCAAGTATCCATGTTAAAAAAAATGCATTGGAGATCATTCTTTGGTATTTCCAGTAAAGGGTGTCAAAGTGACAGATTCCTTGTCTTACGAAGGAGAGCCTGTTGAAATTTTAGATCGCCAAGTTCGAAAGCTAAGGAGCAAATAAATAGCCTCAGTAAAGGTACTGTGGAGAAATCAAAAAGTCGAAGAAGCAACTTGGGAGTCAGAAGATGACATGAGAATTAGATATCCCAATTTATTTGCTTCGATGAAGGATGAGACAGAAGGTACTATTCCTATCTTATCTTTCCTAGTCCTTTATTATGCTTGAAATCATGTCTGTCTATATCCCGCATCATCATTCGGGGATGAATGATCCTAAGGGGGGGATAATGTAACACCCCGCATTTTGGGCTACAATATAGACCATGATTCCGATGTGTTGATAAATCCAGAAGCCATAAAATCCTATGCCAATACGGCATGTTAATTATTTGTGTAGCATGTGAATCCATTCAAGCTTGAATTTAGACCATAGAGGTCCTTCAACTCAAGGACGAGTTGAAACTATTTTGATCGACTAAGCTTTAGTGGACGTTGTAAATTATGTCATCTTCCATTGACCATAACTCTCTCTATATGTCGAATTAGGGAGTCTACTATGTGTCAAATGATAGTTCTTCGAGTTAGCTTTCCAACGATACCAATTTTGCTAAAATCTGACACCCAAGTAAGAAGTTATGGCCTTTCAAAGTGATATGCATCGCCTAACCAATCGCCTATGGCCACTGGAAAGCATAGGCGATGGCCTACACGGCGCCTATGTAAACATAGGCGATGGAATGGGCGGCGCCTATGTAAAGAATTCAAGTGACTTAAACACTCCTTTTTGGGGCAAAGTGGTCCTTTTCCATACTTACTTAGCCCTAAAACACGAAATTCAATTCCAAGGATCCCAAAATACACCTTCATTCATCAAAAGTGCTCAAGGATTCTCCTTAGGGTTTCAAAATAAAAACCCAAATAGTTCAAGATTCGACGTAGGTTTTCGAAGATAATTACATATTTAGAATCACCAATCTGCAAGCTTCAAGAAACATCTATTATCTTTGGAAATAGAGGTACGTGGGGTTATCTCAAAAATCTCATGGGCTTTAAAAATTCATGCTTTCAAAATAGGGGTTTTGAATATGATTATGTTTTAAACGTTTTATGATATTGATTTGGTCTTTAGGCCTAATTCCAATGTGATTTGACATATTATATATGGATATGCATGTGTTTCATAATAATGATAAATTGAGAGCATGATTTACACGGAACCCCTCTCTTAATATGATATTATTTTAAGTTTTCACATGATATGAATCGTTTGAAATCATCTTGAAATGCATATCATGAAATGTCTTAAAAATGTCATGATTTGGATATGGTTTTTGGCTTTCAAAGAGAGGGTTGTTTTGTTCATGTTGAAATATGTTGCATATGATGATTGAATGAAGAGAATTATATGATACTGATGACTTGCAAGTTGGGTATGATGATACCCTACAGAGTATGACATGTGATTGATTTGAACAAAGTTTGAATGCATTGATTTTCATGAGAAAGGTGGATGCCCGAAGAAGGCGTTTGAGTGAAAGGGTTCATCGTTGGAAACCGTAGTTGCCGATGCGGGTCATATGATATTGTATCCTAATTGGGAGGATAATAAAATAATTGGGACATCTCACATGGGGGATTTCTTGCGGTGTACTCACATGGGGGGTATATCGGCTCCAACTCCTGGAGGTTACTTGGATTGGAGGCTTGGCCGCCAAGCACCATAGGCGGATTCCACATAACCGTGGAATTACAATTATAGGGTATTCCACCTAGCTCAATCGCATTACATTGGTATTGAAAACTATTACATTATGCCCATGTGTTTTCAAATAACTTGATATGAAACTGCTTTATAATGGCTCTCACCTATATTGTGTAAAAAAATTATATTTCTGTTTTGATTTCTCTGCATACCATTACTTTTGTATTGAACCCCTCTCCTTCCATGTTCGGAGGCACAGTCTAGGGGTCTAGGCAACCAGTAGATTCCTTCCGACAGATCGCAGAATCAAGTGGTGGGCCTTCTATATTTCGGAAGGCCTGATGTCTGCAGTTTAATTTATCATTTATTAGTTTTGGGTCTAATGGGGGCCTTGTCCCAGTTTTTAGATAGATATTTATTTCAGTCATATAGTAGAGATTTCGAAGACGTTATAGAGATGTTGTGTTGAGATTGTGGGAAATTATTCCCCATTATTACTTTCGCATGATTCTTGACCATGTTTTCGTTATATTTTGTATCTTCCGCATTTCTTTTATTATATGAATTGTGTGTGTGATTACCAGACAGATAGGGGTGTTTCGGGCCTTATGGTTCAGAATACCCGTCACAGCCGGGGCCCGGTTTGGGTCGTGACATCATTTATAATCATTAGTCACCACCACTAACCACATCTGCCACCACCACCATTGTCAAACATCAGCTAGCGACCAACTACCTCTACATCACAACCACCATTCACAATCATAATTGCTATTAACCACTATTTTCAGTTGCTTCCATATCTACCACCTCCATTATTTTAATTATATCCGCCGCTATCACCATCGTTAACACCAATGCCAACACCACCAACACCACCACCATCATCACCCACTATCGGGCAATCCCAACTACTCATCTATCATAACTAGTGTCACCCCTAATTACCACTAACACATCATCAATATCCACACATCCTTCGGACACCACTACCACCCCTATTGTCACGATGTTGCCACCTCTACTACCGGTTCAACCACCATCATCGATACAATTTATCTCTACTAATAATCATCTCCACCATCACAGCTAATAGCATCTTCAACTACCACCAACACATCGTCAACCACCATGCATTCATTTTTAAGTTATCACAATCAACACCTCCAACTACTAACATCAACCAACTTCACATCACTATCACCACCACTACTAATCGACACCATCATGATAGTCAGTACATTACCAAATATCTCTACCATCACAACTATCGCCACCAACATTACTAATCACTAACATCAATTATTACCACCACCGCAACCATTACAACCCATCTCCATTATCACTGACAAATATAAATATTTTTATCAATCAAATAATAATTTTATTGTATTAAATCAAATATTTTCTAGTATATAATTATTTTTATTTGAATTATATTTTTTATCATATATGTAAATAAATAAATTCTGCATGTTCAAATATTAAAAAATAAATAGTCTTAACCATTTAATTTTCAGATCCAAAGACAACATGTTAATCATTCAGATATGCATTCAGATTCAGACGTCTGAATCTTAATAAAAATAAATGCACCCTTAATCCTCAAAGTACGACATACAACTAACTTCATTCTTATTTTACTTATTTACCAGATTCAGGATAATTTGTTCTGTATCAATAAGGACACGACTCATTTTGAAGTTCCATATAATTATAAGAAGTTTCTCCAGGTGTGCTGTAAGAGTGAGTTATTTATAGAAGACACATTTTGATTTGGGTATGGGTGGTGGGTAATTAACTCTTTAAAGTAGCGTAAGTGAAGTTTTAACTTGAGTTATTTTACAGGAGATACGAACATATTTGGATGGCTTTGTTGTTACAAAAAATAATTACTAGAGCAATTTTCATAACTTGGGTGACGATGCTAGGAATTAACTCTCCCTGTGGGAGTATTTACTGTTTTTGGAATATTCTAAACAGGTACCTGTTAAGTGTTATCTACAAAGACAAATATATGAACAAGCATTTGCGCGAGCACTCAAGCAAATACTAAAGCTGATATGCTAACTTAATTCCTACACATTAGAAGAAGAATTAACAAAACAGGAATATTAGCACATTTTTCTCATCCACAAGGATTTCAGAAATTAAAGTTTTTGAAGAAACGATGGTAACGGGCCGAGGGCGATGTTACCTGAATTAGGGTAAGCGAGGTTTTCTTCTGCAGAGGCTTGTACAAGTTAATAAAAACTAGAGGCGTCATTAAAACTGAATGGGAGTTAAGTGGAAGTTACCAGGGTTTTGGTTCTATAATATATTGCACAACGGAGCAAAGAATGGAGCTGTGTAACTTGTAAGTATTGAAAAGGTTTAAGTCATCGATAGGAGCTTAAACTTGTTTCAAAATTTCACTTGAATCTCTCAACTCAGACTTGAACCTATTGAATACCTAAATTATCAAAATGTATACCTATTAAGTACAAAACACTAATGTGACAAGGAAGGTGTCCTACATCACCATTAAGCGCGTGAATTCGATGCCAAATCATATTTTATTTTTATTTTTATTTAAAAATTTCACTTAAATTTATCTCTTTAATATATTTTTTTTAAAAAATAATTTCTTAATTTAAAAAAAAAAGAAGAAGAAGAAAGAAAAGCAATAACCACCCCCTTTCCTTCCACGTTCTGTAAGAAAAAAGAACAATTCCTTCGCCAGCATCTTCTTTGTCCTTTTTGTAACCTTTAAAAAAAACAATTCTTAGCAATTTTATTGTTTCATTTTTCTAAGGTTTATTTTTTTGATAACGCTCAACTTACACGTCAATTTAAATGCAAGGTGGTCGTTGTAAATATATTAACCAACTAGGAGTCGGGGTCGAATCCACAAGGAACAATGTGAGTAGTGATTGAGTAAGTCCAAAATAATAGTTTCTTGCTAAATTCAAACATATGGTAAAAAATGGTTTGGGGGTGGAGGGGGGTTCTCAACCTTTACAAATGTGAAAGTAATTCTCGGGCTTCTAAAGGACTAATTCAAGACTAAGAATAATTAGGGTATAATTAATTTAAATGAATCTTTGGACTATGCTTTCCTAGGGGCAAATTATGCATGGGATTATGATGATTCGGTGCAAATTCAAATCGTTGATGATGTGGTAGGCTAGGTTTAAGGTCTTTGAGGCTAGTTTTTCAACAAAACCTCAAAGATGTCACTCATTAACCTTTTGAGTATCTAACGAGTGTGTCAATTAAAGTCACCCAATACCTCAATTGGGTATCCCTATTTCTAGTTCTGAAAATTAAGAGATTTCGTGGTTACCAAACCATGAAAACATACCATACCATACCATACCATGGCTTTTAAAAAACAATCAAAACAAGCATGGTTTCCTTGGTAACCATACCATGCCATACCATGGAAAATCACCATCCAAACAGGGGTTAAAGTTCACCCAAACACCTCTTTCAAGGATGGTTTAGGCTTTTAAGAGTTTAGGATTTTCATCCATCAAACCCATTTATGCATTTGGGGATTTCACCCGTAAATTCCAACCAATTTAATCAAGAAATAGTAGAACTCATCATCAACAAACTAAAATATACACAAATATATCACAACCCACACACAATTACATCATATTCCAGCATAATTCCAAGAGGTAGATCTAGCAAATCATAATGATAATAAACACAAATAAACCAATATTTCCATCAAAATTATCCATAAGAAAATAAAGAGAGGTCAAACCACACTTTAAAATTCAATAAATCTTCAATGAATGATGCCAAATCTACACTTAAAAGTCACTCTAATATCTTCTTAGCTCAAGGTTAGTACAAATTTAGCTCCAAGCTCCAAGAAATTACAAAAATCCTAAACTAAGGATGAGAGGTAGGGTTGTAGAATGATGATGATGAAATATGAATGGGTTTTAATCCTTTTTCATGAGAATTAGGATCTGCAGTGTAGAGTGATGATTTTTCCCTTGCCTGGAATTTCGCTATACCGATATCGCATAGAATAAACCGTGATTGTAGTACTGTGATCGCTGAAATATTCACGTGATTGCTTTCCTATGACTTTTTTGACCTACCTCAATCACCGTGGTCACCCGCGATTGCGGTACCTGAGGCCTAGTCTACACAATTTTTCAGCTTTTGCACTTATCTCCTCTTTTTGCTTTTTTTTTAGCTTGTGTTGCATCTTTTCATCGCAACATTTTTGTACTTGAAAAACATAGAAATTAGAGCATTTAAATTAAAAAAAAAATAGTATTATTTATACCTATAGAAAGTAGTAGTGTGCGCTAATTCGGATGTTAATGAGTGGTAAATTCACCACTCATTAGAGTTTCTAGTATTTTTGTTTGGTTGGCTGACCGAAATTATTGAAATTAGTAGTGAGGGTGATGACATTTTGTCGATGAAATTTTGCTGGAAATGATTTTATTTATCGTGAATCAGAGTTTGTGAGTTGGGTTAGAGCTTATTGGTGTTTAATCAGAGGAATTTTCTGATGTGATGCATTTTCCGACGAGATTCGTAGGAAAATCAAATCTGAGTGAATTTATGTTGCTGCTAAATTTTAAAAAAATCAACTTCACCAAGAACCAAATTTTCAAGAATCCTAAGTGAAAAAATTAAAGTGTTAATTTCCAGCAAACTTGCATCTTGTTCCCATAAACAATAATAATGGGAGCGAGAAGAAGAAGAGGATGGGGGGGGGGGGGGGGGGGGTTTTAGGGGCTTTTTTTCAGTTATATTATTTTTTCAATAATTATCTTGGGCCTTTAATGCCACATGTTATTTTTTAATTAGGCAATTTTGCCATGTCATGGCAAGTGACTTACACCCACTTTTTATTTTTTGGTGATTGGCAAAGAGTCATAAGAGGAACAATTTTCTACATAGTATAGGTGTTCAATAGGTACCAATCTGAAAGGTCCAAGTAAAATTTTGAAACAAGTTTAAGGGCCTATCGATGACTTAAGCCAATTGAAAAAATTATGGAAAAGAAAGAAAATAATTGCGGAAAATTTTCTTCTTCTTTTTCTTGAATGAATAATAGCTATGTACAATGTCCTATATACAAGTATAGAAAACTCTACATAATGTACAAAATAACTAAGGATACACTTCTAAATAAGGTAGGAAACTAAAAGGATATTCTTCTAAATAAAGTATGAAATTGTAATGCCCCGAGACTACCCTCTGTATGTCATACGGTGCTTAGAACCACAAGTGATCCTAAGCTAACCCATGATACTTGCATAACTCGTGAGCAACTGAATATGTTACATCAATCTAAAAGAAATAAGCGGAAGAGATGTCTTTAGCTAAATATGTTCAATACAAAACCGTTTAAAACATAATTTGGTTATACAAAACAAAATTGAAAGTAAATACATCAATTCTGAATGACCGTCTATGAAGTCTCTACTAATACTGACTCTAGGTAGTCAGGACATGACCTCCAACTATCCCTAATCAATACGACTGAATAAAATTGATACTATAACTATAGTTGACTCGAGTCCTTGAATCAAAAGAACTCATCACCTGCTGACTAGAAGATGCAAACTGCCTGATTATGATGTGGGGACTATAACTGATACCTACATTATGAGACAATGTAGCCACACGGACGTATATGTGGATCATTACTTCCGGAATATACTGAGTATGTGGGGGTGAATGCATAAGTAAAAAAATAACTTAATATACTCATAGACATTAAAATAATGCATACTAAGTATAAATGACTCACCTTGAGCTTGAATAAAATGAAGACTGCAAAATCATAAACATGAGTAATGAAGCATAAGTATTAAACTTTGTGAGCCATAACACTTAGTTCTAAAAACTTTACTTGTATTCTTTCTTAGGGAGGTTCTTTTAACCGACATAAACTATGTAAGCTATCATGGAGTCCAACGTCTTACCCACATTGGGGAGAGCTGTTCTACCCTTGCCATCGGAATAAAACCTTAATCTTAGTGATCACTATACTTAACCTATATTAGGACTTGAACCTATTGTGGAACGTAGTTCTGAGGCATGTGACCTCAGACTCATACCCAACTCGGTGCTAAATATGCTCATACTTTTGAAAATCCACCTTAAAATAGCGTAAGGGTCTATAGAATGAAAACCAATTATGCTTTTCTGTACTTTAAATCAAAATCAAGATGAACAAATGTGGATTTCATATCTTATCTTAAGATCAAAAGATCAATATTTTCTTTGTATCATAAGGATGATAAATGATTGTGGATTTCAAGCCTTATCTTGGAATCAAAAGATTCAAACTTTTATTGTAAACTTAGTGCTCAAACTCAAGCCTTGAATCTTAAACTTTCTTTCATATAACTTGTATACAATATCATGTTCAAAACTCAATTGAAAATCTTTAATCAATGTTAAAATCAAACACATGATATACAAATCATAATAGAAAATCTTCAAGTCAAAACATAAATAAATGAGAACATGTATGCACTTTAATTTTTCAATCACATGATAATCTCATAAACTCAAGAAAAGATAGTTTGGGTATGAACCCTAATTTGCAAATCATATAACTTTAACTTTAAAATAAGTTTTGGGCATAAGGATGAAAGAATATCCTTTTTCCTAAACCCCACATACCTTAATTGAACGAATTCTTGAAGAAGCTTGAAATTGGAACTTGAATGCTTGAATTCTTGAGCAAGAAAGCCTGAATTTCTTGTTCTTGGGAAGGGAGGCTTGAATTTTGGGTGAGGAACCCTAATTTTGATGTTCTTGATATTCTTGAATTTGAATCTTGGGACTTGAAGGATGAATTTTTGGGTGAGGAACCCTAATCTTGATGATGGGAGGAGGAAAACGTGTTAAGTGATTGAGGATGGGGGAAAATAATGCCTCCTTATGTTTTTAAGTCGTAGGGGCAGAATTTGAGGTGAGGAAAAAACAAAATACCCCTAGGAAAACAAAATAAAAATTGCAAAATTTTTCAATTGATGACTTAGTTGATAGCCTGTCAACTGGCTGGCGGCTTATCAACCTAATCATCACCTTCTCTTAATGATCTGGTTAAGGCTGACAACGGGGTTGATAGCTCGTAATTATTTAATGGTTTATCACCTCAAGTCGTCACCTTATAACTGGATTTTGTGACATTTTAGTTAAGGCTAATGATGAGGTTGATAGCTCGTCCCTTAGTTGACGGCTTATCACCTCAAGTCGTCACCTTATTGACAAACATACACTCTGAATTAAAATAAGCATAACTTTCTACTCCGATATCAGATTAAGGTAAAATCAGATGCGTTGGAAAGAAGACTCAAAGATCTTTTATTTGCTATATAATAGGACACCTGAATCATTATAACCTAGGAGATACACACATTTAAAGTGGACCTTAGTTGGAAAATCCATTAAAATTCTATGGATAGAAAAGTCCTCAACTCATCTTTGAGTTAGGAGATTTTTGTGACCTCAATTCACATACAATACAATATTTTAGTCCTATTGCCACTCTAGACTTTAGGCAACACTTTTTGGGGGGTCGCCTAAAAAAGCGTAACCTTTGATCAAAGGCCACACTTTCCAAGTGCTGCCATATCAGCTACCTTTAAAAAGCATGGCCATAAAGGTATAAAGGATATGCTTTGTAGCTTGTCATTGACAACACTTTTATTTGATAAAGCTACACTTATAAGTGTTGCCTTTGTTTTGCTATTGGGCACGCTTCACAAGCGTAGCCTTTTAAGCACCTCTATAACAACACTTAAAAAATGTGGCCTCTTTTTTTATTACCAACCACACTTCAAAATCATAGCCTTTTATACATTCTCTATGACAACACCCGTAAAGTGTAAGCATGTTTTAGATAAATGCCACAATTTAATAAAAAAGCCACACTTTTGAAGTGTAGCAATATTACCTAAAATTTGATAATTCAAGCCACATTTTACAAAAATGGCATTAGGCATATAAAATGTTAGTACATAATTTCTAATGAAAAATAATTATTCTGATCGAAATGTATACATCACTAAGCACATTATAGATACATACATGTGTATATATAATCTCACGGACCAATTAACCAATAAATAATTGAAGTGCATAGATTTGCAATGAACTTAAAAAAAACAAGTCTTTTACATACTAATTAGAAAACATTTTAAAGATTTGTACTAAGTTCCAGCGTTCCACACAAAACCAAATGTATTTAAACGTATATCAAAATATTTCAAAAATTCTTCATCATTCACTTCAATCTAGATCAAGTTGAATTGTCGTGATCACTATTCAAATTTGATGACCCCATTGTTCCTACACATTCAAAATGAAATAAACATATGAGAACTAAATTGCAGTCGTTGACTTGCAAATATTCATGAAATAAAATGAAAACAATGTGCATGCGTGATAAGAAAATGGGCCTTTTTCCTTATGTAAGTGATGCTTTATAAAAAAACATTTAAATTGCTAGACATTCAAGGAAAACCATTTAAAACATTTGCTAAGGATACGTTCTAAAAAAGAACTTAATAGGTTAAGTATAGTAAATTTGATGAAGAAAGCAATATCTTGGTAGGAAGTTGCTATAACTTCTCGATCGAGTAATTAAGTATACACAACCATGTTAAAAAGGTTAGGTATAACAGTGAATTTGATAAAGCATTGTCTTGGTGGGCACTTTTACTAGTGTCAGATGCAATGGGACAGTTGTCCAGTTTGATTATTCTGCGTTGTACTATATATTTAGCTTAGGAGTGTAAATTTGAGTCCCACATAAGTGTGAGGTGTAATATGATCTCTTTTTATAGTCTTTGACAATCTTCACTCATGAGCTACCTTTTGGTTTGAGATTTGCCCAAGGTCCACGTATTGCGCCAAAATCATCCCACTTCTTAGTTTACCTGATGTTGGGCTATATTATATTTTCGACGTTAGTCTTAATTCCTGAATCGGGGTTGGGTTTTTCTTTTTTTTTCTTTGGGGGTAAGGGGTGGGGGTGGGGGTGTTATCGAGTATCACATATCTGTGAGAGGTGTAATATGGTCTTGGGCAATCTTTAGGACATGAGCTACCTTTTGGGTTGATTTTGGTGAAAGTAACTTCCAAAACATCACATGGAGAAGGAAAATTCAACTTTCCCTACACGTCGCAGAACTTATCATATTGATCAAAACTTAAACTAATGGAAGTTTCTAAAATCTTAAGACCTATGGAAAATGTCCATAATTGGTGACCACTCAGGCTGGCAATTGGTGGTTTTCCATTTGCATGTTTTAGATTATGCTTAAAATTCCCTCTTATGAATGAACTTATATGTGAAAGAATAACTAAATATGTTAGTACAGATCCTTTATTAAGTTTTACCATTTTTTTGCAGATACTTTATCACCTGGGGATGGCATGAGATTCACGCTGGACTTCATCTTGCAAGATGCTTGATTTGTTGAAGATACCGAAGGTATCAACTACACTTGTACTCCCATCAAGTGCTCAGGTATTGTATGGTTTCTGTTTCTCTATGATTTAAAAAAAAAACAATAATTACGCCTCAATCCCAAGCAAGTTGGGTCAGCAGTATATTCTCACTACTATGCTACGCTATGTAAGCTCATCTTGGACCCATAATATACAAAATA
Source organism: Capsicum annuum (assembly GCF_002878395.1). Lineage (NCBI taxonomy): Eukaryota > Viridiplantae > Streptophyta > Magnoliopsida > Solanales > Solanaceae > Capsicum > Capsicum annuum. The sequence goes on from NC_061118.1 coordinate 123,256,903, forward strand.
ATAACAATAATAATAGTAGTGACAATAGTGATAAAGAAATAGACCTTGGACCCTTACTCAACCGCAAACTTAGCTCAAGAGATGAGGATTGCCCGAGACCATATAAATTGACTAATTTTCCTCTTTCCCACTGCATTTAGGCACCGCAATCCCATCTAATAGCACCTCAACTTTATTCTTCTTAAATTGGCTAAAATTGCAGTACATATATTCAGCCTTGCCTCTACTTACCCAGGAACTCGTGCTCTCTACAGGGCTTCTCTACAATTCAAGCTCCTGATTGATAATTGACACCCTTGCTGGTTTCATCAACTAGTGCAGCATTTGAAATTTAACCTTTACTATGTATAAAGTGCTCAACCTCATTCTTCATAAATTGGCTAAAATTGCAGTTATCATGTCTAGACATGGACTGGAAGCGCACTTTAAAGCAAGCACGGTTACATATGAATTTGTTAGAGCCAGTTGTGGCATTTAGAAGAGTTTTGCTTTGATATTAAATTGCCAGAATTATACTGTACAACATCTGCTTGAATCTGCAGCTATTCTCCGCAAGGTTATTCTGCTATAATTAGTACTTCCTATATATATTCTTCGTGATGTACAGGTGTCCAGGTTTTCACAGGCTGCTTCAGCTTTGCATGAATTCAAGTTTCTTTGTGTTGAAATGGGAGAACAGTCCAACCTTTACTGGCTTGGACGGGTACAGATATGCGAAGTTACTATAACTTCTCAAGTGAGTAATTAAGCATACTACACAACCATGTTAAGGACTTCCCCAACTCATCAGTGATAACTGATAAATCCTTGATGAAATCTATTCAGAAAGTTCTCTTTCATTCTCAGGTTTCACAGATAATTCTGATTTTTAAGCTTCACTTGTTTTACATAAAAATGTCCAACACCTTTTCAAGGACATAAAAATAATTATAACATTACATAACTATATTTACCTAAGTTTCTTATATTCAAAAAAGATAGAAGTAAGAAAAGAGAGAGACTTATAAGAAATTTAGATTTAAAAAAGGTAATGCAAGTCAAGTAACAACAAAGAAATCATAATCCAAATAGCGGCAACAGAATGATTAACAGACTGGTGACGAGAGGTTTCTCAGGTGTAGGCACCCGCCAGGTATGCAATACAATACAAATAAGCATCTTTTCAAAAAAATTATTGAGTACACTTAGAATGGTATCACAAATACTGGTTAGAAGTTTTTGACCTGCAAATACTTCATTTTTGCTGGCTAATATACCAGACATACCAATTTCATCACTATAATGCAGACTATTGTAGTCGTACCATGAAAATTTAATAAAGGGAATAACAACCAGAAAAGGAAAAAAAACAACCACCGAATGGAAATTTTGTAACTGGTAGGAAACAAATTCCTTTGGAAGGAGGACAAGGTGAAAAGAATCCCTACTAATTAAGAAAAAGTAGCATGGGCAAGAGACCAACCATGCACCAGAAATCCAGAATAATATCTTCTAAAGAAGCTATAGATACCTGAAATCCAAATAGCGGCAATAGAATTATTAGCAGACTGGTGGAAAGAGGGGTTTCTCAGGTAGGCACCCGCCATGTATGCAATACAATGCAGATAAGCATCTTTTCAAAAAAAAATATTGAGTACACTTAGAATGGTATCACAAATACTGGTTAGAAGTTTCTGATCCACAAATACTTTATTTTTTCTGGCTAATATAATGGACATACCAATTACATCACTATAATGCAGGCTATTGTAGTCATACCATGAAAATTTAATAAAGGGAATAACAACCAGAAAAGGGAAAAAAAAACCACCAAATGGAAATTTTGTAACTGCTAGGAAACAAACTCCTTTGGAAGGAGAACCAGGTGAAAAGAATCTCGAATAATTAAGAAAAAGTAGCCTGGGTAAGAGACCAACTTTGCACCATAAATCCAAAATAATAGCTTCTAAAAAGCAGCGTGTGTCTATGCGCGTGTGTGTGGGAGAGAGAGAACACAAAGGGCATCGAGTAGGATAAAATGACTCATATTGTGTGTCTGAGTTAAGCTAATACTATCTTCGACAATAGTCAACGCTACCAACATCCAAACTCATTATGTCCATGTTACTTCAATTGATCCTCATTCGAAAAGTGTCGTACACAGTCCTTTTATGAAAACATAACTACAATTGGCAGTAATCTAAAATCAAACATTATATGATGATTTATCATGATAACTAATGTAACCTAAAGCATCAGAAGTATGTCCAAGTGAGTGATGTCCAAATAGCTGAAGCGCTACAACAACATACACAGTGAGATTCCACAAGTAGGGTCTTGATAGGATAAAATATATGCAAATCTTACCCCTACAAATAGCTGAAGCATCACTCTTTTTATGGCCAAAGAAACTGCATTCACTAATTAGTATTCTTTTTAAGTCGATCATCATCATCTTAGAACATGAGCAACTTAATACTAATGACTACTGCAAATATGTGACTTCACAAGTTTCCCTATAGTAGTTTTGCAATTTATCTTCAGCTTAAAAAGACAAAATGAACCATAAATGCCACTGCGAAATAACTTTCTGTTAACACTGTTTAACGCTAGATTTATCGTAGTTTCTTTACACTTAGAATGAAATTAACACAAAACAAAACATATCCAAGATGGGAAAATTCAGCATAAAATAAATAAATAAATTATTTATCACAAAATCATCACAACCAGTACCAATAGCTGTAATACCTCTTTTGATTGTGTACGATATGGACTAAATCAAGAACCCCACAACAGAAATGGCTACAAGAACAACAAAAAAGAAGCAAAATATAGTAAGATATGAACTAAATCAAGAACCCCACAACAGAAATGGCTACAAGAATAAAAAACAAGAAGCAAAAATATAGCAAGATAATGAACTAAATCAATAACCCCAAAACAGAAATGGTTACAAGAACAGCAAAATACAGTAAGATTATGAACTAAATTGGAAAATTAATAAAGGAATTAACATACCCTTCTGGTGAACCATAAGCACCGAGCCTTCTGGTGGACGATTATGAACTAAATTGGGAACTAAATCAAGGATATTTTTGCCCGTTGCCGGCGATAGGGATGCCTCTTCCTCGCGGGCAACAGTCTTGATGCAACAATTGAGATTTTGCCCGTAATCTCAACCCTAGATTTTGCCCAAAAATGTATCATGCGCGTTGAATGTTTCTTCCTCGCCGATAATTTCTTATATGGGAAAACAAGATGGCTGGCCATTTTGAAAAGAAACTAAAAGTTAATAATTGGAGTTAGTGGTTTAATTTAATTTTGATTTTTCGTTATTTGATCTGTCAGTCGTATACCGTTTTTATATTTAATTGATATATTTTTATATTATATTGATATATTTTTATATTATATTGATATACTTTTATACCGTATTGATATATTTTTATACCTATATTGATACTTTTATACTGCATTGATACACTTTTATACAATTATTATATAAAATATATATTTATATTTGGTATCAAAGATTCATGTATTTGATATCAAATATTGTATTTGATTGATAAAAAAGAACAATTATAATTACAATGTTATAAAATCATATTTGATTGTTCGAAAAACTATACCAATTCGAAGTGTGGGGTTAACACAAAATTCATTATTTTTCTGAGTTTATTGTGTTAAAAAACTGCAAATGTTCTGTCTAAAGTTATTATCCAGCATTAATTTTCTTTCCTCCAAAAATATATTATTGTATTGATGCATTTATGTTTTACTTGTATTTCACTATTTTTATTCTCCCTCCATAAAGTTAAAAATTATGTGCGGTTACGAGGTTCGTTGGACGAAATCAATGCATCCTCTGAATCAGAAATGGGCTTATACTATTTACTTAGCATTTAAAGGGAAAAGGATGAAGATAGTAGCAAAAAAAAAAAACCTAAATGACTATATTTTAGAATTTAAAAATCAATGGCCACTCGGCTGGAATTATTTTAGTCGTGTGGCTATTCTTGTCCTTTTCCCTTTTTATTTAGCTGATAAAGTAAACGTTTTTGATGACAAATGTTAATCCCAAAAAATGTTTAATTATTTTTTGATGACTAAGTTTATTCAAAAACTTATTTGATGACTAAGTTTATTCAAAAATTAAACGTATTATTATTTTATGACTAATGTTTTATGAATTTTTTTTTTGGTAATTAAAAATTGGAGGGAAAAAATATATTGAAGGAAATATAATATTTTAGTGTTAAAAATAATGGAGGAAATATCGGATTTTGGTGTAAATTTTTGAAAAGTTATAAGGCAACACTTGTAAATTGTTGTTTTAAAAAAATAAAAATAGCCACATTTTAAAAGTGTGACCATATTTATAAAAGGCGTTGCCAATTATATAATAATATGTCAACACTTATAAAGTTTAGCCTATAGTATTAAAGAGCACGCTTTACAAGCGTTGTCAAAATTATCGTGGCTTAAAGCTAAAACCTAAGGCTACATTTTAAAAGAGTGCCCAAAAACTATTTTAGGCAACACTTTACAAGTGTTGTCCAGATTTAGTGTGGCATTAGGCAAAAAATATTGTAGTGATACAAAGATATTCCCACACTATAGAATTGATAATTACACATATATAGACATAGAATCATTGGGCTTAGGTCTGAATACATAGGAACAATGGTTTGAATTCTAGTCCTAAAATGCGGGGTGTTACATTATCTCCCCCTTGGAATCATTCATCCTCGAATGATGAGAAGAAAATTATTGAAAATTTAGAACTATGGAGTAACATAGACATGACATGTCTGCTAATAAAGGATATAGCTGAGCTGAAACATTAAAACTCTATCATGAAACTGATTTCTGAGCTGACTTGACTTTATTGACTATAAGAAGCTGATTCATGCCGAGAGTTTAGAATACTTGAAATGTTCATGATACGATCATACATATAGAACTGGGAAGTGATAACTAATACAATAAAAATTCCAAGAGTTACTAAGGATGGAATAAGGTATGTAACTTATCATTAAGGATTATCACTCAACAAAACACATATAGAAATCAATAGAAAAAGAGTTTTATGGCATCGTCAAGTACATTATGTAAGCACGAACATGAGATAACGAGACTTAGATTGTATAAGGGGTATTACACTGTTTGAGCTGGAATACTTAGAAAACTAAGATCATTCACTGAACACTTATGAACTGAATCATGACCAAATATCTAAATTATAGATATGATACATGGACTAAATTGAATTCGTAACTTACATATATGCGAACAAATTACCTCACGGTATAGCCATATTCATGAAACTTCGGATACTAAGACTAGATGGAAAGATGGAAAACTATAAGATTTTATTTGTCTGATTGCCAAATCGAATTGCTGGCTATACAAACTGAATTATACTGAAAGCTTATACTCAACTGGAGTATTTCTTCAACACTCTTTGTAAGAAGCTCTAATAACATTAGGGAACAAAGAATTTTGGGCATGATCTGAGTGAGATATCTGAATAAGGACACGCAACATGGTTACAACTCCATAACATAAAATATAGGCCTATGAAACATAAGCTAGGACAGAATTACTAAACCTTAGGCAATGCGATTGCTAACTTTCAATCTTATCCACATTCCTAAAATACCCCCTCTACTATACTTTTCTCCTTAAATACCATGCTCATTTGATTCACCTTACACTTCTCATAAGGGTACATATAACTACTCTATCCAAAATCTGAGTTGAACTACATGCTTTCACCATGTTCGAGCCTAACTCAAAATTAGAAGGTACTACACATAACACCATAACACTAGTCTGAACCATGAATTCAATACCCCATGACATTCAACCTCTTACTAGGAATGCACTAACACACAATGCACTTATCCACTTATATACCAACATGACATTCAAGCCTATCATTATAGCCACACATGAACTTCTAGGCAAACAACCCATCAAAGGACATTTTCCATTTATCTAATACTTCTATCAATAACAACTTCCATGCACTATCCCCAAGAAGACACACACAATTTTTTTTTAATTAACTATGATGTAAACCAAAAGCTTGGCCTCAATCATCCTTCTAACTTATAGCCTTAGATAAAACAAGCATATAATAATCTTTCCCCAACAAGAAACATTTACTCTCTTCTATCTAAAGAATTGTTCATCACCGCTATCATCTCCCCCTTATATTAAAGCCAACCTTATAAACTTATGGATCTATTTCATATCTCTAAGACTAAGCCATAATTTCTTCACTCTAATGTTTTACAGATAAATGCTCAACTTATGCGAATGAACTATATTTAGAACATACTAACTTCATTCATAGATAATCCCTTCATATATACCATCCTTAACTTTCTCTATCTTAAATTATCATCGTGATAGACTTACACTCCCCCCCACAAACATACCTGCCTCAATAAATACATAATCTGTATCACATTTCTAAACTTATATTTTTCCTTAAACTACGAGAATAAAAATCATATCAAAAAATTCAACATTATCTATCCATAACTCCTTAACTTAGTTATTAAGAACACCATATACTATATAACTAGCCTTCTTCCCATTTAGCAACTCAAGGGTACTACTAACCACACACAACCTTTAATAATCTTGGAAAATAATGCAACCCTATATCACCTTGGGTACACTTCTAAATCATACCTCTAATATCATACTTAATTACAAAAAAGAACTTAAACTCTTACATACACTATCCTAGCCTACATGATCACTTCCATATAACTAGCATCACTAACCAAGCAATCATTATTTCTACCTTGATGATCATCCACTGTTCAAACTTAGTGTCTAGTGCTACGCATGATTAACAACACAACCTCACATGCTATTCTTGCTTGAAAGCTATAAATAAAACACCAAGAAACACCAGTCCACTAGAACGTCATAACAACAATAATCAATTATAATCATATGATATATGTTATTAAAATCCACTAGCACATCCTCCTTCTACACATTACTACTATTTACCTATTAATAACTCATTTCCTACTTCAAGTAAATAATAATTCACCTTAATTAATAACTTCTTCTGTACCTTCCACCAAGGAACCTGTACCACATTCATTACCCCATAAGCTAACACACAAGAACATATCACCTCACTACTAACTCAATTGTATGCAAAAATTCATCATATACATTCGATTAATCTCCATTACCACCTTTCTTGTCACTACACTTATAAACCCACACACCCAACTATAAGAAGGTTTTACTACTTATGAATCATAAAACTCAAGTTCATAATATCCCTCGAATGCAAACTCTATTTAATAGTCTGGGTTCATACTATCTCCTCTCATGAACACTATCTAAATTAAAGGGGTTAATGACAAATCTAAATGTATAGTATATTCTGTCTTAATTGCACAACTGATATAGATGAGGACATAAGCTTTCAACTTAATGGACTTATAACACACTAGTGAGCTCCTCTTAAGCCCCTTATGTAACTTTTGAAGTTACTGATAGTAAATTTGAGAGCATCATCTTAGGAGAAATTGGAATCTTGTACTCATGTTATCACAGAAAGTCATAGATTGAGAATTATGGAGTAACACATAAATCGATAGAAGTTTCTAAAAGAAAAACTTTACTGCATAATCTAGAGTATGAAAGAAAGGAGACATTTTTAAATGTCGCATAGCCTTTCGAAGAAAAGTACATACATCTCTGTACTGTTCTACAAGACTCTACTAGACACAGATTAATAGACACCCTAGGACACTTGAACTCTGTGCTCTAATTCTAAGTTTGTAACACATCAAGACTACCTCTTGGGAGTCATATGGTGCTTATAACCATAAGTGATCCAAAGTTAACCCATGATACTTGCATAACTTGTGAGCAACTGAATATGTTGCATAAATCTAAAAGAAATAAGAGAAAGAGATGTATTTAGCTAAATATATTCAATAGAAAACTATTTAAAACATACTTTGGCTATACAAAATAAAATTGAAGGTAAATACATCAACTCTGAATGACCATCTATGAAGCCTCTACTAATACTAACTATAGGTTGCTAGGACATGACCCCCAACTATCCCTAATCAATATGACTAAATAAAATTGCTACTAGAACTATAGATGACTTGAGTCCTTGAATCAAAAGAACTCATCACCTGCTGGCTAGAAGCTGCAAACTATCTGATTATGATGTTCAAGCTACAACTGGTACCTACATTATGAGATAATGTAGCCACACATATGTATATGTGGGTCATTATTCTGGAATGTACTAAGTGTATGGGGGTGAATGCATAAGAAAAACAATAACATAATATACTCATAGACTTTTAAATAATGCATGCTTAGTGTAAATGACTCACACTGAGCTTAAATAAAATGAAGAATGCAAAATCATAAACATGAGTAATGAAGCATAAGTATAAACTTTGTGAGCCATAACAGTTAGTTCTAAAAGCTTTAATTTTATTCTTTCTTAAGGAGTTTCTTCTAACCGACACAAATTATGTGCGCTTTCATGGAGTCCAATGTATTATCCACATTGGGGAGAGCTGTTTTACCCTTGCCATCAGAATAAAACCTTAATCTTAGTGATCACTATACTTAATCCATATTGGGACTTAAACCTATGGTGGAATGTAGTTCTGTGTCGTGTGACCTCAGAATCATACCCAAATCGGTTCTAAATACATCTCCCATATTACTTATATGCTCATGCTTTTGGAAATTCACCTTAAAATAGCATAAAAGGTTTATATAATGAAAATCAGTTATGCTTTTCTTTACTTTAAATCATAATCAAGATGAACAAATATGGATTCCATATCTTATCTTGAGATCAAAAGATCAATATTTGCTTTGTATCATAAGGATGATAAATGATTGTGGATTTCAAACCTTATCTTGGAATCAAAAGATTCAAACTTTTCTTGTAAACTTAGTGCTCAAACTTAAGCCTTGAATCTTATACTTTCTTTCATATAACTTGTAATATAATATCATGCTAAAAAATTAATTAAAAATCATTAATCAATGGTCAAATCAAACTCATGATATACAAATCATAATAGAAAATCTTCAAGTCAAAACATAAATAGATGAGAACTTGTATGCACTTTAATTCTTCAATCACATTATAATCTCATAAACTCAAGACAAGATAGTTTGGGTATGAACCCTAATTTGAAAATTATATAACTTTAACTTTAAAATAAGTTTTGGGCACAAGGATGAAAGAATATCCTTGTTCATAAACCCCACATACCTTAATTGAATGAATACTTGAAGAAGCTTGAAATTGGAACTTTAATCCTTTAATTCTTGAGGAAAAACGCTTGAATTTCTTATTCTTGGGAAGGGAGACTTGAATTTTGGGGGAGGAACCCTAATCTCGATGTTCTTGATATTCTTGAATTTGAATCTTGGGACTTGAAGGATGAATTTTTGTGTGAGGAACCCTAATGTTGATGTTCTTGATATTCTTGATAATGAGAGGAGGAAAAACATGTTAAGTAATTGATTATGGGGGAAAATAATGCCTCCTTATATTTTTAAGTTGCGGGGGTAGGGTTTGAGGTGATTAAAAGACCAAAATATCCCTAGAGAAACAAAATAAAAATTACAGAATTTTTTAGTTGATAACCTAGTTGATAGCCTATCAACTAGTTATCAGTTTATCAACCTAGTCATCACCTTCTCTTAATGATCTGGTTAAGGCTAAGGACGAGGTTGATAGCTCGCCACTTAGTTAATAACTTATCACCTTAAGTCATCAACTTATAGTTGGATTTAGTAATATTCTGGTTATGGCTGACAACGAGGTTGATAAATCGTCACTTAGTTGATGACTTATCACCTCAAGTCATCACCTTATTGAGAGATAGACGTTCTGAATTAAAATGAGAATAACTTTCTACTACGTATCATATTAAGGTGAAATCAGATGAATTGGAAAGAAGACTCAAAGATCTTTTATTTGGTATATAGTTGGACACCTGAGTCATTATAACCTAGGAGATACACTCGTTTCAAGTGGACCCTAGTTGGAGAATCTATTAAAACTCTATCGATAAAAAAGTCCTCAATTCGTCTTTAAGTTAGGAGATTTTTATGACCTAATTCACATATAAAAATATTCCCACACTATAGAATTGATAATTACACATATATAGACATAGAATCATTGGGTTCAGGTCTGAATATATAAAAATAACGATTTGAATTCTAGCCCAAAAATGTAGGGTTTTACAGAAATAAAAGACTTTTTAATAAGGTAAGAAACACAAAATTTACCTAGGGTGTACAAAGGAATAAAATAATATGTGCATAAAATAATATGTACAATAATCTGTTAAAGTTGGGATAAAATCATCATGTTAACGTAGGCCCAAGTCATGTAGTTCATCATCAAATAATGTTGAGGTTATAGCAGATGAATAATGAAATAGGTAAATGATAAGGGTGAACCAACCTAGTCCAATAACAAAAATACAGTATTATTCCAACACCCCCTCAAGTTGGAGGAGATGAATGAACACCCAACTTGCCCAAAACACTGTGATGAAGCAGACCAGTGAGTGGTTTTATGAATAATTCAGCTAATTGAGAGGAAAATAAAACAAATAAGAGTGAAATAAGTCCATCTAAAAACTTTTGCCGAATAAAATGACAATCAAGCTCAACATGCTTTGTTCTTTCATGAAATACGTGGTTCTTAACAATGTGTATTGCTGCCTGACTATCCGAATGAAGATTCACAGGTAATGATATTGGAATGAAGAGATCTTGGAAAATATAAACTAACCATATGAGCTCAATAACCACGTGACTCATAGAACGATACTCAGCCTTGGCGGAGCTAAAAGAAATGGACGTTTTCTTCTTTGACTTCCAAGAGATTGGAGAGCCCCCAAGTGATATATAAAGTCCAATGTATACACCCCATTAAAAGGGCCTAATATACCTTGTTAGGGCATAAGGACATACCTGGCTTAATCACTAAACCGATGCCCAACTAGTAGCATTAAATAGATGATGATGTCATCTGGTTTTGGGACTTGGGTGCATTGAATCTTGATTAAACTCAATGCTAAGTACTACTCCCATACTTGTTTATACCGATAGCACATAAAAACTAATATTCTAAAACTGAGTCAAAATATACTTTATCTAAAAGTATCCTAAAGGTCTGTACAACTGAAAATATGTTGTAAGTACATAAAATAAAAATAATTATGTTGTCCATGCTAAAATCAAGAAATATTGGGATTATGTGTTCATAACACACCAACTTTTTGAAAATAAAACTAATTCATGCAAAACTACTTGTAACACCCCGCATTTTCGGGCTAGAATTTGAATTTTTGTTTCTCTATGGATAAACTCAGATCCAATTATTTTTATATAAATATAAGTGTCATGACCATTATACTAGTGTGAAAAGTGCTTTTGAGGGGATTAATATTCGTAGTAAGCACTTAGATAGAGTGGAGTTAGAAACTTTTGTTATGGACCAAATTTTAGAATTTGATTCTACTAAGGTCAACTTGAACAGTTATAAATTACAGAATATGTGGAATTTTGAGTCTCAAGACCCACTAACTTAAATATAATTGAGTCCTCTTTATAACTCATCTGATTTCGCCTTCATCCTATACCCAAGCAAAAAATTATGAGCATTTTTTTGAAGAGGTAGTAAGGGTCTGCGATGGCAGCATGACATTAAGCTCATCATGGAGATTGCCCTCCATAATGCATTGATTATTTAAATTCGAGCAATTTTTGAATTTGTTTACTTGGGATGAGGGGTATTGATTTCCTTTCACTTATAAATTACCTCTCCTTTAAACACTATATTAACCTATTTTCATTAATTTTTATGACACAACAGCAATTATTTCACTCTAAAAAATCCTCTTTCAAATCCCCCTTTTGAAGCGAAGGCTAGGGTTCTAGGAGGTGTTCATTTAGGGTCGTAAAGGTGTTGTTTTCTTCAAGTTTCTTGGTAATTAAGACATGTACCTCTTTCCCTTGAATGTATAATTTCATAAATAACATAAATTGATATTAAATTCATGGTTTTGATGTGGGTTTTGGTTCAGTTGAGGGCATTGTACATGATTGGTCTTTAACTTGATTTTCCATGGTTTATTATGAAACAATCATGCTTTATTAATATTTGTGAAGATGGTGGGATGCATGGGAATGTTAAGTTGAATTTAAGGGTACCATGGATTCCCCAATTACTTAGTTTCGGTCTTGAAAATTGTATGTCCTTAAACTATTTGTGAAATTGCCATTAAATATAATTTTGTCACATAGTTTGACTATTCTTGGAACCTTTGCATTGCCTAAATAGTTAAAGGAACATGAATTGGTTTTGGTTGGTTTAATATGGTTTTGGAAAGGCCTTAGTGGATATGGTTTGATTATCAATGGTTTTGGTTTAATAAAAAATGGTGTAGTCTAATTTGGTTTAATGATTTATGTGGCATAGTGTAATAGACTTGGAAGCTCTAATTTTTGTATGACAATACCAACAGTTAATGCCTTATTAAAAGACTCCTTGATAAATGGTTGAGAATGTATAAATGATTTTAATATGAACTTAGAGTGGGTTATGTAGCAAAGTTGTGGAATGTAGAGGTCCTGGGGGGGACCGATACTGGAAACTCATATTTTTCGATGTTAAGGTGGTCTTAGAGACCGTGTGCATGATGTCACAATTTATATTTTAGGGATGGACTAGTCATCTCAGGTTTGATTCTTTGATTATGTAACTAACACAAGCTAGGGCCCTTTCAGCAAGGGGAGCTAAACCCATATAGCCCGTGGGTGCCTTTAGGATGGTAGAGCTACATAGTCCAGGTTAAGGTTTTAAAGTTCATGCTAAATCCTATTTCCTTTCCCGGCATATGATATGTATGTATGTATATATATATATATACGTATTGTATGAGATGTTATGCATTGTTTTTACTGGTTTTCATATTATGGATCATCGAATTACTTTACTTCCTTATCCCCGAGTTACATGCTAGCGCTCCAACCACTAACAGTTTTCAGATGTTGTATCCCCACATGATGCAGGATCTGCCTATACTGCTACTCCTCTTGCATAGTAACTAGGATTCAAGATTAGTTCGTGAGTCAGACTTAAGTGGTGAGCTTCCATACTTTGAAAGACCCTATTTCATGATTTAGTTTCCTTATGTCATATACTTTTCTTTGGTCTAGTTTTGGCTATTGTTGGGGGGCATATTTCGACATTTTATTAATATTCGGTTTTGTTAGAGGCTTTGTTGGACTATTGTGGATATGGTTATTGTGGATGTTTTTGGATATTGATCTGATATAAATTCTTTTGGATTCTTATTAAATTTTATCTTTTATTGGTATTCAGCTGTTGCTAGATATTCTTGGTTGTATTGGAATAGGGTTAGGGCCCGGTCTCTGATCCTTGGTAGACTTGGGATGCCCGTCATAGCTAGGCTCTGGTTCGGATCATGACACTACTGAAATACTAAATTAAATATTACTCATAAATTATTAAGTTATGAAAAATATCAATTCATGTAAATATATATTTGTACTATAGGGGTTATGAAGGAATTGAAATAATGGGAAAATCATAAACAAAATAAAACCCTCTACTTTAATCTATTAGAAGGTTCAGAAATTTTGAGTTATTCGGGACTCAATGGCTACTGGTCCCTTCTGCTAGTCTTCTAGATCTATCCTAATGACTACATAGAATGACTTATTGGTTATCACCATGAGTCGTCATGAGGGAGTCATTGGTTCCTGGATGAGACTGCCTAGTGACCAAAAACTACATCCCACAACTCATTCTATGTCCTATTGGGTCATGGTATCATCTCATTGTCACTAAGGTAAAATATTAAAGTTCTAGGACTTAACCTGGGTTACTACAAATGGGTGATATGACGATTCATCCTATCTCATAATAGGGTCATTGTGGCTGGTCATTGTCACTAGGTGAAAATGTTAACTTTTTGGATGGACACTTAAAATGAACGATCCAATGAGTCACTGGTACCAATGATAACTCATGGCTTTGGATTGTTTTATGGGGAAATTTTTGATTTCTAATTGATTTTTTATGTTATGTCTGCGGCATTATCTTAAAATTTTTGGAGTGTTTCAAAAAAGAAGATGACTAATGTTGAGAGCAGTTTGTGTACCATTAGCACGTGGGATCAATTCAAGGTTGAGTTCAAGAGATAATTTTTCCAAACAATGTCATGTACTTTACAAGGCACAAACTTAGGAAGTTTCTCTTTTTTGATCAAGCATTTGATCTATGAATGACATAGGAAATAGTCTTTGCATGTGGTGACATTTAACTTCCTATAGTCCATACAAAATCACACCACCATTGTTGTGGTGTGGATTAACTCACTTTATGCATTGCACACCACCGTTTTCCCTTATTTTTGAAGTATATTGTATAAGTCACCCATTTACTATCTGAAATAGAGAACACAAACCCATCATCCATCCAACTGTAATTTCTTTATTGACACTTTTTTTCATTACTGAATTCAGTCACCTCTGATGTTTGACACAAGGTGTGTTGTCTTCTTCAAGTTAACTTTTATGCTTGAAAAATCTCACAATGTACCTAGAATATCTATAATGGTCAAACAAATGTCCCTATGATATGTCCTAAATATTTCTAATAGCTTCTTTACCTAAATATCAGACAATAAAGAAGAGACAATCACAAGTTGGGTACTATCATCCTCCACAAACTCATACCTCAAATGTGTCAGTAGCAGTTTTAGCTCAAGATTAGATGGATCAATAATAGGTGATTTACATAAAGAGGTAACATGATTTTCAAGATAAAGGGAAACTTCTTTGGTTTCATTAAATAGAAGCCCAATTCTTCACGTAAATTCACAGTTTCCACATAACCCTCCACGTAATCAACATCATCATAGTTTATTAATATGGCTGCTAGTACTTCCCCTAATCTTTCTTCCTCTAATTTAAGCTTTACTACATCTTCCACTATATCTAAAACTTCAATTACAATTATAATATCATAGGCTCATTGATCGTAAGGTTCGGGGCATAACAGTTAATATAGTTGGCTTGCTATTTTTCTTATAGAGTTAATCAAAATCTGAGGAAATTTTAGTTTTATAGGATATTTTAGTCGATCATTTGTTGTTGGTGGTAGATTTATTGGCCTTTATGACTTTATTTTTGTTGGTAGTAGTGATTATACTAGTGTTTCTAGTGGTGTTATAGAGTTTTGGGGCTCATATTTTGTGCTGTACTAGTTGTTATAGCTGTTATAGTGGGAATGGGATGATGTTATATGAAAAATATGTTGAGATAATAGAGTTGTCATATTTTCTTTGGCCGAATATGTGGTTTAATTTGTTGACAGGTGATAGGGTCATTTAGATCTACAAGACTTCAATTGATAAGCTAGAGCAAAATTCCTAGAGAAATATCTGTTTTCTATAGAAGAGGTTCTTTAACAACCTAGAGTGACTTGTTTTTATTAAAATTCACAATTTAGAATTCAAAGACCAATGTTGAGTTTAGATTTACCATGGATACTGATTTCTGAATAATTATTGTAAAATAAAATTATGTAGTAAGCTAAACATGTGTTGTGAATGGTAGTTTAAAAGAATTACATTAAATGAAAGTTTCCTCCAATCTCAAAATCTGGCTCGCCTATCTCCTTCTATTTAGTTTGACTCTCTCCTCATTTGCTCCTGTATCTCTTTTCTCATCCCTTTCATCTCTATCGTTCACCCAAATTGAAGTTCAGTAAGAAATAATGGATTTGGGGGTTTAAACGTAACTCTTCTGCCTTACTCTTCTTTATATTCCTACTCATCATGAACAAACTTTCTATATGGTGGGGACCTCTCTTCTTCCTCTTCTCATCTTTGAGTCTATACTTGGACTTCAATATGCCTGGAGATGAGAGAAACAATATTAATATAGTATTATATCAGTTGTATTTTGAACAAATATACAACACATGATACACATGTATAACAAAGACAAATACGGTCGAATACATTGATACAAATCTATAGCCAGTTGCAAATACACTCAAATATGTTGATACAAAGTGAATACACAAAGGAACAATTACACTTGATACAACCTATTACAATTTGATATAATTTTCTGTGTCGATACAAATTATATTGGTCGGTACACCTGATACAGTGTGAATACACAAGTAACAAATATAATTATATCAACATTTTGAAAAGTAGTTCTGAGACTCGCTCTAGAATAGGGCATTGACAAACTGTCTCAGGACTCATGTGTGGGGTTTAATTTCATAAAGCTTAAACCCTAAGTGTCTGATCATATGTTCTAAATAGGCCTAAAGCCCAACCCTCAATGCTTGCCTAACAATTCTTACTCAAATTATGTGTCATATTCCTTAGTTAATATACTAATCCTCATAATTCTTTAATAAATGATACTTAGCAATTTTTTCCATCTATAGAAATAAGAAAATTAAGAGCAACTCAAATAACAAGTAATATTACTTATTAGTACTATTTGAGACCTCCGTGAGGATAAATATTATTAGCCTTTCTTTTTAAAATATATAGATAAATTTTACATCTTCACTTGTCGTTGGTCTTCATGTTGTTGTCTATGTCTTAAAACTATCATATTTTATTTTTTTGTGATTTGTAAGTATTTTATTTTTATTCGTGGAGGAGGGATATTTTAATTATAATAATACTAGTTTATCGAATACTACTTCTGGGTAGGTAATTTCATAGTATGATTGTTATATGTTTTAAGATACTGTGATTCTTTTATTATTTGAAAATTAAAAATATTAGGTTGATTTACGTCTCATAGCAACTTTTGTTTGCATTATTTCTTGTAAAATGATGTAAGAGAAGTTTTATTTTCTATGAGTTCTTATCATGTTTTAATTTTTTAGAGTTATTAATGTATTTTTATAACTTTAGTATTATTCTACTATTTTACTATATTATAAATCAAAAATTAAATATTCATGGGGATTACGCCTCAGCTCGTTCTGTGCTAAGTAAAATACCCAACTCATGCCTCCACATTTTATCACTGCTTGATATAATTGTATTTGTTGATACACCCTGATACAAGTTGATACAATTAAATTTATTGATACGAATAGAACATGTATTCATCCTCTCTCTCCCAAATCTCACTCGCTTCTCTCCTCCTCTCCTAATCTTTCCCACCCCTCTTCTTCTTCTTCTAACTTATAGCTATGAATCACAATCAAGCAAATGCTAACTATTGATGTCTAATTATGCTCAGATTAGAGTTATTTTTATTTTCTCTTATTATAATAATGACTTTAGAGAAGGACTCCTGGGTTACATGATAGTGAAAGCATTACCAATTATGTCGCCTAAGTACAATTTCTTTCATTTTTTGATTACAAAAAGAAAAAAAAATTGTCCGTTGAACGATATATGTCTAATGCACATCTTTTGTTTTTCCCTTTTAATTAAAATTGGTCCACATGGGCCATTTTATTGCTAACTCAGATTTATAGTGTACGTCGATATGATTAGAAGATTAGACACATGGCGTATCAATCAAAGTAGATCAAGATAATAGTTATACCTTTCGAAAACGAGATGAGAACCATCCAAAAAATAAAATCAACCAAACTCTTAGAGAAAAGTAAATTTACCCTAATCTAACAAGCTAATGATTGTAGCACTGTGTAATTAGAATTTCAAACTATTATTATTTGTTAATCATAATAATTACTCAGTCAAATTTTCCTAATCTAATCATTAAACTCATTTATCAAACGAAAGTTGACCTAGCACTCAATATCAGACACGCCAGAATTCTAAATCCATATCCCTACACAATACATCAAACTTTTATTAATGTTGTATTGTATTTTTATATGTACAACATGAACATTTGTAATTATTCTTTTCAACCGTAAAATCCACCAGGCTACTAAATTGAAATGAGGAATTCAAGAGGGAAAGTTTTATATTCTTTTAAAGGGATTTGGGGCGGAAATTTTTAGGAAAATTTATAATGACCCTTTAGGATATTTTCTTAGTTTTTGTGTGTTTTTAGAATTTCAAGTTTTCCCAGGTAATTTATGGCCTCTTGGGACCAATAGTTTTGTTCCTAGGCGATTTATTTGAGTTTTAACTCAATTTTCTTATTTTGGAGTTTTTAAAGTTGAGAACTTTGACTTTGGTCAAAACATCTAATAAATAATTTCAAATGAGAGTTGTGACAATTTAGTTAGATCTATAATGTGGACTTTTTGCTAAGGGGACCTCTAGTATAAGTCCCGACGCTTTCGAACTCATTTTGGACTATTGATTAGTTATTAGTTAAAAATAGAAGATTGGGTGTGAGGCTAACTTTTTATCAAAATGACCTCTGTTGGGAATTTTGTAAATTATGTTGACTTTGGAATTCCATTTTTGATAGGGTACAATATTACATTTGTGTGTGCTTCTACACGAGTAATACTCCCCTAAACAATCTGCTAAGTGTATCAACAACAACATTCACTTTCCTTAAATGAGGTAGCACACTCATGTCATAGACTTTGAATAATTCAAGCTACCTTCTCTATTTGAGGTCTAATTCTTTCTAACTAAAAACATACTGAAGGCTTTTATTAGCTGTGAAAAAATCAACATGAACACTGTAAAGCTAGTGGTTCCATACTTTCGAAGCAAACACGACCGCTCCCAACTCAAGATCATGATTCCAATTGTTTTTCTAATGGATCTTTAGTTTTCTAGAAGCATAAGAAATGACCTTACCCCTTTGAATCAATACACAACCAAGACCGATTCTTCGGGCATTACCATAAATAACAAAATTATGTGTTCCTTATGATAGGGTCAATACTGGAACAAAAGTCAACCGAGTTTTCAACTTCTCTAAAAATCATCTCACAAGCCTTATATCACTGAAACATGGCTTTCTTCTAAGTCAAACAGGTCAATGGGGCAACAAAAGATGAAGAACCCTCTATGAACCTCTTGTAGTAACTAGTCATTCCTACAAAACTTCTAATATCAGTCAGGGTAGTAGTTGCAGGCCAATTCTTCACTAACTCAATATTTTGGTTATCTACTTTGATACCTTCCTAGACATAATGTAACTGTGTAATGACCGTTCAGGTTATTTTTCATATTTTAGCTTGTTTTCAATGTTACCTTTATGAATTTCTGGAACTGACAGTTCGGTTATCAATCAGTTCATTTAATTTTTAGAACCAATTCCCTATTTTAAAGTCGTCTTTGGTTCAAATTGGATTCTGGGTAAAAACTTTAATGAAATGACCTCGTATTCCAATTTTAACTACTCCAAAAGCTCTAAAGTATCAATTTTAGGCTAGGTAAACTCTAGGTTTGGGTCTCGCTGATGAGTGGTAAATTTACCATCTATTTATGCCCCAATTCATGCATACTACTACAATTCGAAGGTATAAATAAGACAAATTTGTGATTAAATGTACTAATTTTCATATTTTGTAAGTATACAGGTAATGAGAAGGAAAGATGTGGATTTGAGCTAAAAAGGATCAAAAAGGAGAAAAGAAGAGCAACCGGAGGACCAAAAGCATAAATTAGTCTCAGTCCGCAATCGTGGATGGTCAAGTCAGGTCAATGTACCGCGATAATAATAATTGCATCAAAGACATGCTACTGTGATCGCGTACATGCTGCTATGATCGTGGCTTAGCAGGTATGCATTGGGCAAATTCTGTCATTTTACCAGCCGGCCCCAAATCCCTTAAATTGAAAAAACCCTTTCTCATTTGGCATCCTACACTTTGAACAATTGAATTTTGGCAATCTCGTAACCCTACTAATTGGGGAAATTTGTGTATTTGAATTTTCTAGTTGAATTTGGTTGAATTGAGGTGTAATTGGGAGAACCTTCTTACTTTCCATTTTTCATGGATGCTTTGAATGAAAATTTTGGTATATTTTTTCCTCTTTACTTCATGAGTAGCTAAATGTACTTGTCTTGGAATTATGTTGAAGTAAGGTACAATTATATGTGGGGTGTGATATATTTGTCTAGATTCTAGTTTGTTGATAATGGATTTCACTACTGCTTGATTGAATTGGTTGGGGATTATGGATTAAAACACCAAATACCCAAAATGAATTTATGGGTGAAAAACCCAAATTCTTTAAAGCTTACAGCATCATTGAAAGAGGGGTGTGGGAGAACTTTTGAAACACTTATCATCCTTGAAAGAGGGATATGGGTGATAAAGAAATAGTGGACAACAAATGGATGTAATTTGCTATCTTTTGCCATCTTAGAAACAAGGGTAAATAGAGAGTTAGCTATGACTTGGGCATTTTTGTAGAAATAGGGATGCCCGATTGAGGCACTAGGTGATTTTAATTGACACACTCGTAGGTACCCAAAAGGGTCAATGGGTGATATTCATGTGGTTTTGTTGACAAACTAGCCTCAAGGACCTTCAACCTAGCATACCATATCATTAATAACCAGAATTTTCACCAAATCTTCATGCACCCTTGCATAACTTTCCCTTAGTTAGACATAATCCCAAGATCCTTCTCATATTGAACTTTAAATCACAAGTGTTAACTTAATTGGTTGACTTGAGTTGATAGTGATAAATAGTTGTTCCAAACAAACCTCCCTTTTTAAATTACGAATTTTACTTTGTTTATATTGTAGGTATTTTTTTAGTAATTATTAATGCCAATAGGATTAGAAATCTAATTTCGCTCCTCATGAATTCGACCTCAACTAATGTTGAGCTATTGAAAATAACCATCCTCTACCAATTTGAATGGTATAGGTGAATGTTATCAAAATAGCGCCATATTTTAGGAGTGAAATTTAGCTTTCACTTGTGTGGTGTTGATTTTTACTTAGGGCATACCCATAGTGCTATGTATTTATTTAGTTGCTGTTTTTGTTTCATTTTTAGGTAATATTTATAGTATACATGGAGCCATGAGTGATAATACAAGTCAAGTCAAAACCCAGAGCAATCTCAAAATGAAGTAGAGGTTGAACATCGAAGAAAACAACATTGTTTTAGGTTATGGAGGGTTATGACGGATGAAGCAAGGATTAGGAAACAAAAACCCTATTTCATCGTGTATTTGTAATAAACAAAGGAAGGCCGGGTCTATTTTGGATTTCAAATTGGGTCTGCTTTGTTTATTTTTTTAATTTTTTTTGGGTTTTCAGATATTTCTAATGGGTTGGTCCATTAGTGTAAGGACTTAGTCTTTTCCTTATTTTTCCAATTAATCAATAAAATTCTACATTAAATAAAAAAAGATAACACAAATCTAGATATATTTTTCGATGATCCTCTTGATGATGAGGAGCAACTCAATGACGTTGGCCATTAAAGTGCCATGCGTTTCCCACCTACTCATGGGAGCGGTGTATTTCATGTCATAAGCGTCATATTGCAAATGCTACAAATGAAGGGTTTATTTTGGGGGCAAGACCATGAGGACCCCAAATTGCATTTCAAGAATTTTGTAGAGGTATGTGCATCCTTTGATATTGCACTCATAACCCAAGAGTCCATCCGGTTGTGCCTCTTCCTATTCTCTCTAATAGGGGAGGCGGTATTATGGATTCATTCTCTTCTAGCCGAATCAACTACTTTATGGGATGAACTCACCATTACCTTCTTTGACCTGTACTTTCTACTATCCAAGATGCTACTATTGCATGATAAAATCACTAACTTTTGGCATTTGAATGGAGAAACGTTGTAAGAGGTTTAGGAAAAATTCAATGGAAAACTCTTGAAATGTCCTAACCATGAGATGCTTCTCCAAATCTTCTACCGGGCTCTTGATCTGCTCAACAAAACCGTGGTAGACAACACGACAGAAGGCTCTATTGTGAAGTTGAATTATCATGCGTCTACAACCTTGCTTAAGGAAGTGACAAAAAATCCCGGGGGTGGTGTACCCATGTTACTGAGGTATCAAAAGGCTCCCCTACTACCTCCTTTGTTGATAAAGAGAAAAAGAAGAGAGATGAAGAAAGAAAGGAAAACATGGTAAAACTAATGATGCAATTAGAGATTTTGACTAAGCATGTGATGGGTGCACCCACAAAAGTGGTGAATGCAATGGCATCCAAGGCCTATGATGATGAAGAGGACAAAAATCTTAATGAAGAGATTCTATATTTAGCTAACTATTCGGGGGAGGGAGGAGGGGGTTCCTGCCCCGCCTATCAAAGGTACGGTGGGAATCAAGGTTTGATCGATCGTGATAGTAACCATGATTGGATGGATAAAAACTGTGAGTATGATCGTTATGTGACCCTTTATAAAAGGGAAAAGAACAAAGATGCAAATCCCGTCGACCCCAATAAATACAAAATTGAAGATGTCTTGGCTAGAATTTTGATGAAAGTAGAGGGAACAGACAAGATGGTATGTGAATTGAAAGACGAATTTTTGCAAATCAACCAAATAGTTTTGTACCACTCCGCTTTGATTAAACAATTGAAAAAACAGAATAGGCCAAATCTCTACCCAACTCAATGCTAGACAAAAAGAGGGGCCTTTTTAGTGACACTATTGTGAACCCAAAAAAGGATGCTCAAGTGTTAGAAATAGTCACTAGGAGTGCCAAGATCCTTGGTAATTATTTAGAGAAAGTTGAGATAGAGAATTTGGGTGAAAAAGATCCTAAGATTAAATAAATAAATGTGAAGAAAATCTTATGATTGAGTCAAAAGAATAAACTCCAAACTCTCAAGGAGGGGGTGAGAAATAATCAATTGTGATTGATGAAAAAGTGGATGATGATAATGAGCCATGTAGTGATAAATTTCCCACCATGCAAATTCCCCATCCGTTTCCACAAAGGCTTAAGAAAAAAAAGAAGAGTGATAATCTCAAGAAATTCATGGCAAACCTTAGCTACCTCTATATCAATATCTCGTTGCTTGAGGCGATCCAAGAAATTCTGGGCTATGCTAATCTTATGAAAAAATTGATATCGAAGGAAAAAATTATTGAAGGTGACACCTTTGAAGTCACCCATAGGTGCAGTGCTATCATGAGTAGTGCAAAAGCGGAAAAGAAGGAAGATCCTGGGTCCTTTACAATTCTATGCACCATCGGGACACATATGTTTGAAAAAACTTTATGTGACCTTAGTGTGAATATTAATCTAATACCTTTTGCAATTTATCAAAGGCTTCGCTTGATCACCTCTACTCCAACGTTGATGATACTTTTAATGGCGGACCCATCTATCAAAAATTGATTGGTGTTGTTTTTAACATGTTGGTGAAAGTGGATAGATTCAACCTTCCAGTGGATTTTATGGTGCTAGATTGTAAGATGGACCAAGAGGTGATTATTATCATTGGCTGACCTTTCCTTGCTACCGGAAGAGCCATTGTTGATTTGGAGCTTAGGGAAATAAGGTTTAGAGTTCGTAATGGTGAAGTGTTCTTCCAGGTATGCAAAACTAAGAAATAAACAATAGAGCTCCAAGTGGTATCAATTATAGATTTTGAAGATGATGACGTTAATGAGGGGTCCCTTGAGGATCCAACTTGAAAAAGATGGAAGACGTCGTGCTACGACAAAAACTATGGCGCTATGTGGGAGAAAACCCACAAATGCCATGAAAGTGGTTTGTACCCTTTGTTTTTAATTTTGCAGGGTAGATTTTAATTTTGTTATTTGATTGAACCATGCATTTGTGGAACTATGGAGTGTGTTGAATGAGTTTGAGAAGGGGAAAGTGTGAAATTTTTGCATGTTGGACTGAACAGGGGAAAGTGTGTCAAAATTGAGTAATAAGTTGAACAGGGGAAAATAGAGGTGCAAAAATGCCCTTAGTTACTGTGATCACGGGCCTCGTGTAGAGATCGTAGTAACTCACATATTCGTGATCATAGACCTTAGATTGTGATCGTTGTCAAATTAGTTTGAAAAGATCATCGGACTCCCATTTTCCCCATACTCCCTTCTCAACTTTTCTCTCAATTTGTACCCATTCCTCGGCATATTTAGGGCATTCAAAGCATTTGAGTATCCCTCTTGCATTATTTCCTTGTGTAAGTGTCTTGAATTCATTCTTTAATTATTGGAATTAGTCCATAGAATGCATGTTATTGGGAAGGCCTAAAATTATGATTTTTATGGTTAAATACTTTTTTAATTATACTTGTGTGGTGATTAGCTGCTAGAAATTTTTTGCACACATGTGGGGAATTCATGAGTTCCCAAATTGTGTTTTAAATTGAGTAAAATGTAGGGTGCACATCAAGTGCATGATCAAATATCCAAACGAGTTCATAGCTAGTTATTTTCATATTTTATGGGCATAATCGGTACCTAGTAATCTTGTTTAATGATTTTAGGGTTGATTTTTGTTCTAGAACTTGTTTTGGCTTAGAATTTTGATTTTTGGACCATTGAAAACCCTGCACTTTAAATTTCTGTCCAAACACCACCAAGTAACCATCCCATGAGCTTTAATAGACAATATAACATAGTTTGTGCATTAAAGTGTCGATGATAAATGTTGTTATGTTATTTTCTTGTTTTTCAAGATTATATCATGGAAGAATACAACCAAGTTTGCTTTATGGCCCACGAGTGCCACACTTTATACTATGATAATGTTTTGAGAACAAAGCTCCTCCTAGATAGAGGAATATGCTTGGAGAAACTGCTTGAAAAGCTTTTGACATTTCATGACTGACTCGTTATCACTAGGTAATGGAGCTTCACTCTGGATCCTTGCAAGGTGAATGGGCAGTAGGTTCGAGAATTCAATGCTAACCTTAGCGTGGTATCTTTCTCAAACCCACCCATCAGGATTATCAATATCTGGGAGAAGGAGGTGCATTTTGGGACGGAGCAAATTAATTACCTATATGGGCTCCCAAATATAGATTTGACTGACACTGAAGCCAAGGGGTGTGAGCTGGGTAGCTAGATGGAGGAGAGGTTGTTCCTGGGCAAGGAGGTCTCTTGGGCAGCTACCAAGAGAAATATATCAACTAATGATTTCACCGTTGAGGCTCGAATTTGGTTGAACATCAACTGTAGCTGATTCTTGCACCCACATGACAACAGTTCCAGACTTATGGGCTCAGATGGTTTCTTACATACTAGATGGTATTTCTTTGGATGTTGGTCAGCTTTTGGTCTCAGACATGTAATTCTTCAAGAACCATGGTCGTACGTACCTTTATTTCACCACTTTGATTATAGAGTTTTGTAGGAGAGCAGGCGCTGTGGAGTACCCTAGAGATACTTAGGTATGCCTTAGAAACCCCATCCACCCTCTTAAAATTCAAGGTAAGGGTACACTTGGCAAGAGCAAGAAGAGGAATATACACTTAGGTAAGTCAAATTTTGAGGATCCAGAGAATTGTAGGCCATCTATAAATAGGCCTCTTAAGGATATCAATATAGACTTGTGTCGGGATTGCCCTAGAGTCCAAGAGCCCTCCACCACCTGCCATTTATATGTGGCCCGATATGATTTTGAGAGGTACTTAGAGGACTAGAATAAGCAGGGAGTCACTATTACGAGGCTTGATAGGGCCTACTCATCATTAGTAGAGTCTCACAGAGAGCTATGGGACTCGTACGAGAAGATGAAAAAAAGGAAGAAGAAGAGGGATAAATATTTTAGCAAGATGTGGAAGGGGGTAAAGGGCCTTTGGAAGGTCCTTAAACTCCAAGATAGACTTTCTTCCTTCCGAGTGGAGAGCAGTGATGAGGCCCCAGTGGAGTGGTCCAATCCAAAGGATGCAGATGATAATATAGAGTTTGAGGGAGAGAGCAACTCTTGATGCAGTTTGAGGGAGCACCCTTATCTCTCATTATGCTTGATTATTTATGCAGTGAGGACACCGCTAGCTTTTAAGTTGGGGTGCTTGTCTCCACATTTATTCAATCATTGATATTTCTGGATATTTTTATGTTCTTTTGGATGATTTTTATATTTTTTTGGGTTGTAATATGCGGACAATCTGATGGTGCCCACATTTTCATGGATTAGTTGTTTAGTTTATTTTTAGATTTTACTTTAGCTTTATTTTGTTTTTGACAATATCAAATGAGCTTTTACCTATGATAGATTAAGTAATCATATTCTTAATGGTAAATCGTCATGATTGAGTTTGGGTTTGAGCCATGGATGAAGGGGAAGTCTGAGTACCCGTCGCATCGGGGCTAAAAATGCAAGGAAAGTCTGAGTACCTATGGCCTTTTGAATTTACGATCACACTTATACCTATGGTGAAGTCTGAGTAGCTATATGGTTTGCTTTTATGAAAGCCGAGATGTGAGACGTCGGCTTGGTTTGGTGAAATAAATAGTAAATTATACGTGGTACAAATTCAAATCAAACACCCTTTCCATCCAATTTTTTTTTAAAATTAAGGGTACAAACGTGAGCGACCTATAACAATACTTCTCTTTCATGACTCCAAAATTTGGAAAAAAATTGGTAGATACTCTATTTTTGTCTATAGCGGGATGAGCAATTGAGCCCCCTTTATGAGTTTGCATGCTATGTACGGTGAGCTTATTTGTCTAAATCTGATGTATGCTTATACGATCTAGAACTTTCCCTATTAGTCTCTCAAGGCTAATTTTGATTATACTTGGTTGGTGAAATAATTCTAGGCCATCTTTTTGAACTTGGAAATCCACTCTAGCGTAAAACGCCTACCTTTGCATAGATGTTATCCCTAGTCACCTAGTTTGATCCTTTAAACCTTACTTTTGCAACCACATTACAAGTTGTGACCCATTTGACTTTTGTCCCTCTTTTGAACCCTACCCTTCTTGAACTTGAAAATGCAACTCGAGGCTAAAATCCTAAGTTGGGGGTGGTGAATTTTGGAAGAGGTAACTTTGGGCCATGAAATACATATACAAGGAAAAGTGATGAAAAGAAAATGCTTTCAAAAGTTAGGTAAATTTAGGTAATAAAAGTAGGCACATGTGTGAAGAGTGAAACAAAAGAAGTGGTCCATGATCAAAAGTTGGATAAAATAGTGTAATGTAGATGTTCAAGAAGGGTATAGCCACTTTGTTCCTAAATGATATCATACCCTTCCTCAAACCTATGTTACAAGCTCAAAAGGTCCATCGAGATCTCCTACCAATTGTATTCATTATAGTGGCAATTGAAAATAGGGGCAAACCTATGGCATGGTACTTGTTAGCATCAAGAGTCTTTGTGTGAGAGAGAGTTTTACACTTATAATCCCTTGTTGAATTTTTATAATATAGTGTGTGTGGGATTTTCCTTCTTGTGAGGATTCATGAAAACAAATTAAGTTGGGTGATACTGTCATCTCCAAAAAAATAAGGCAAAAGCAGTATATTAGAGTGGAGGTCAAAGGTGAGTCACTTGTAGAGTGCCAGTGGTTGTTGCATTTTTGTTCTTTAAAGTGTTTTGCATCGTTGAAAATTGCATTTCATGTTTAGGGGTGTCATGAGAATAGCTATTCCCATGTTTGAAGAGATACTTGTGGTAGCAATCAATCTTGAGGTCATTATGATCATTGGGTTGATTAAATGGGCTTAAATTTGCATCGTCTCATTGAGTAAGAGGTAGTGTTGCTTGAGGACAAAAAAAATAAGTAGCGGGTTTTGATGAGTGGTGAATTTACTACTTATTTATGCCCTAAATTCGTGCACACTACTGTAATTCGAAGGTATGAATGAAACAAGTTTGTGATTAAATTTACTAATTTCTATATTTTATAGGCTTAAAGGTGACAAGAAGGAAAGATGTGGACTTGAGCTTAAAAGGATAAAAAAAAGAGAAAAAAAGTGCAGCTGGCAAACCTGAAGCATAAATTAGTCTCCGTTACCGAGATTGTAGTCTGAGGGTTGCAATCACAGCCTGTTAAATCAGTATCGTTGAGATTGCATCGCGGTAGCCTCAATCACAAACATGTTGCTATGATCGCGGCTTAGCAGGATTATGCCTAGGGGCAATTCTGTCATTTTACCCAGCTGACCCCAAATCCCTTAAATTGCAAAAACCCTTTCTCATTTAGCATCCTACACTTTGAACAATTGAATTTTGGCAATCTTATAACCCTACTAATTGGGGAAATTTGTGTATTTGAATTTTCAAGTTGAATTTTGTGGAATTAAGGTGTAATTGGGAGAATCTTCTTACTTTCCATTTTTCATGGATGCTTTGAATGAACCTTTTGGTATATTTCTTCCTCTTTACTTCATGAGTATCTAAATTTACTTGTCTTAGGATTATGTTGAACTAAGGTGCAATTATATGAGGGGTGTGATGTATTTATGTAAATTCTAGTTTATTAATATTGGGTTTCACTATTGCTTGATTGAATTGGTTAGGGTTTGTGGGTGAAAACTTTAAATACCCAAATTGGATTTGTGGGTTAAAACCCCAAATTCTTGAAAGCTTACATCATCCTTTAAAGAGGGGTATGGGTAAACTTTTGGAACCCATATCATAAAGAGGGATATAGGTGACAAAGCAATAGTGGACAATTAATGGATGTAGTTTGCTATCTTTTGCCATCTTAGAAATAAGGGTGAATAAATAGTTAGCTATTTCTTGGGCATCTTCCTAGAAATAAGGATGCCCAAATAACGTATTAGGTGGTTTTAGTTGACACACTGGTTAGGTACCATAAAGGGTCAATGGGTTATATTCATGCGGTTTTGTTGACAAACTAGCCCTAAGGACCTTCAACCTAGCCTACCATATCGTTAATAACTAGAATTTGCATTAAAATCTTCATGCAACCATGCATAACTTGCCCTTAGGTAGACATAATCGCAAGATCCTTCTCAAATTGAACTTTAAATCACAAGTGTTGCCTTAATTTGTTAACTTGAGTTTATAGTAATAAATCCATGTTCCAAACTAACCCCCAATTTTTAAATCAAGAATTTTACTTTGTTTACATTGTGGGTATCTTTTTAGTAATTATTAACATCCATAGGATTAGAAATCTAATTTCGCTCCTCGTTGATTCACCCTCAACAAAAGTTGACTTATTGACAATGACCATCCTCTACCAATTTGAATGGTATAGGTGAGCGTTATCAAAATGGATCCGTTATCAAAATCCAAATCTTTTGACAGTCCTCTTGATGATGAGGATCAACTCAATGACATTGGCCATTCAAGTGCCATCCGTATCCCACCTACTCATGGGAACAGTGTCTTTTATGTCACAAGCATCATGTTGCATATGCTACAAATGAAGGGAAGTTTTGCGGGGCAAGTCCATGAGGACCCCAACTTGCATTTAAAGAATTTCCTAGAGCTGTGTGCACCCTTTGATGTTACACTCATATCCCAAAAGTTAATTCGGTTGTGTATTTTTCCTTTCTCTCTAACAGGGGAGGTGGTATTATGGGTTCGTTTTTTTTTAGCTTGATTAATTACTTCATGGAGTGAACTCACCGTTGCCTTCCTTGACTAGTACTTTCCTCCATCCAAGATGCTACAATTGCGTGATGAAATCACTAAGTTTTGACTATTGAATGAAGAACCCTTGTAAGAGGTGTGGGAAAGATTCAATGGAATACTCATGCAATATGTCAACCACGAGGTCCCAGAGAAGATGATTCTCCAAATATTCTACCAGGATCTTGATCTGCTCTACAAAACCATGGTAGACAACGCAGTAAGAGACACCCTTATGAAATTAAATTATCATGAGGCTACAACCTTGCTTGAGGAAAAAATTGGGGGTGGCATACCCGTGATACCGAGGTACCAAAAGGCCCCCTACTACCTCCTTTATTGATTAAGATCAACTAAAGATAGATAAAAAGAGAGAGGAAAATATGGCAATAATGATGACACAATTGGAGATTTTGACTAAGCATGTGATGGGTGCACCCACAAAAGAGGTGAATTTTGTGGAATCCAAGGCCTATGATGATGAAGAGGCCAAGAAGCTTGATGAAGAGTTTTGGTATTTGGCTAACTATTCGGGAGATTCCTGAACCACCTATAAAAGGCAAGGTGGTAATCAAGGTTGGATAGATCGTGATCATGATTGGAACGATAAAGACCATGAGTATGATTGTTATGTTCCACCTCATGGCTGGGCAAAGAATAAAGATACAAATTCTGCCGACACCGATAAATACATAACCAAAGATGTCTTGGCTAGACTTTTAAAGAAAGTGGAGGGAGCAGACAAGATGGTCAGTGAATTGAAAGGAGACTTTTAATAAATATACCAAATGGTTGTGTCCAACTTACTCATATTAAACAATTAGAAACACAAATAGGCCGAATCTCCACCCAACTCAATTCTAGACAAAAGAGAGGCCTTCCTAGTGACATAATTTTGAAAAAAAAATAATGCTCAAGTGTTGCCAATAGTCAATAGGAGTGGAAAGAACCTTGACAATAATTTGAAAGAAGTTGAGGGAGAGAATATGGGTGAAAAAGCACCCGATATTGAACAAATAAATGTGAAGAAAAAGCTTGTAGTTGAGTTAAAAGAAGAAACTCCAAATTATCAAGGAGGGGGTGAGAAAAAACCAATTGTGATTGATGAAAATGTGGTTGAAGATGATTAGACATGACGCGATGAATTTCCCACCATAAAAATTCTCTCTCTATTTGCATAAAGGCTTAAAAAGAAAGAGGAGAGTGATAAGCTCAAGAAATTCATGGCTAAGCTTAGCAACCTCTCTATCAATATCCCATTGCTTGAGGCGATCCAAAAAATTCTAAGGTATTCTAAGCTTATGAAGAAGTTGATGTCGAAGAAGAAACTTGTTGAAGGTAACACCATTGAAGTCACCCATGGGTGTAGTTCTATCATGAGTAGTGCAATAGCGGAAAAGAAAGAAGATCCCTGGGCCTTTACAATTCCATGAACTATCAAGACACATATGTTTGTAAAAGATATATGTGACCTTAATGCAAGTATTAATCTCATGCTCGTTGTAATTTATCGAAGGTTTGTCTTGAGTACCCCTTTGCCAACATCGATGAGACTTTTGATGGCTGACCAGTCTATCAAGAAATCAATTGGAATTTTGTATGACGTGTTGGTGAAAGTAGATTGATTTATCTTCTTGGTGGATTTTATGGTGCTAGATTGTGAGATGGACCAAGAGGTGCCTATTATCCTTGGTGGACCTTTTCCTGCTACCGAAAGAGCAATTGTTGATTTGGAGCTTTGGGAAATGAGGTTTAGAGTTCATGATAGATTTGAAGTAAATTCCAAATGCGGGACCCATATAGGATTTGGAGCCATTGTCGATTTTGAGCTTTCCTTGCCAACAATTGTTTACGCAATTATTTTTTGATTTGCCATAAAATTTCACCCTTTTTCAGGGTAGATTTTTCTTATCTCTTGTTCAAAAATTCCTAAACTCTGGAGATTTGATTTTAGCCTAAAATTAGCTCAGATTTCACCTATTTTTGATGGTAACTAATCCTTTAGCATGAGGGAACATTGGATTGGTTTCAAAAATGGGACTTCCAAAGGTGGGATCCACATGGGATTTGGTATGATTTTTAGACGCAAAGCACAATGGAGCAATATGGGTATCATTATCCTTATATTGATGAGTAAAATGTGATTTTGATTTCCTGACATCTTGAAGAAGCTTCTAGGAAGGAAAAAATAGTGATTTAGTCGATCTTTTGAGCTTTCTTTGGCATCTAAGTAGGCTAGGTTTACCCCTTGTTAGATTGAGATAATTCATAGTATCCTTATGATATTATGTTAGATTTAGGATGAGTTTTAGGTGTTGTTATGATAAATCTCAATACTTGAGTTAGTTGGACCATTTAGGCTATTTTGGATATCACTTTTGGGTAAAAATAGCCTAGTTAACCATTACCTTAGGTAAAGTTGACCTTGTAGATTCTTATTTAGGATGGGAATTCTTAAGTTACCTAACAAAGAGGAGATTGATTTTTTCACTTGAGTTTAGAGTGGAACTTACCCTAGTGTCATTACCTTAGGTAGAATTACTTAGTTGACCTCTATTGGGGGAAATTACTATTCTAGGGCTAGTTATGGCTCATTTAACATCTAATGGTGGATTTAGATACCTTAGCCTAGTCTGGGGGTAGACATTACGTACGAAAGGATTTCTGGGGCTTAGAAGTAGGCTCTTTGACCCACCTTAGGTCAATACTTGTGTTACTTATTTAAGACCTTTTATATGAGTGTGTACATCTTGAAAATGTTATTTTGGTGATATTAAGATACCTTGGTACTTGATGGTTATAATGGGTTGACATTGGGAGTAACACTTACCAATTTCACTATAAATAACTTATTGATTAAGCAAATGAGCAATATGATTGACAAAGATCGAAGATAAGCTCCAGGAGATGACCATCAGGTGCTGTGATCATAACCTGAGGGTTGCAATCATGATCATTCCATGAAGTCATGGGTGGAGATGGCAATATGATACCACACAATCACAGAATTACGACCGTAATTGAGGGAGTGCGATCACGATAGGTCAGGCAGATTTCAAGGGCAAAATTGGAAATTCACAGAGCTTAATCCCAAGATATAAAAACATAAACCCTCAATATTTTTCATATCCAATTTTCAAATTTTTGAAAGAAAAACACTTTATATTGAGTGAATAAAAAATTATTGGTATCATTCAAAGAGAGATGTGGTTGTTGATTGAAATTGAAGTTTGGATTTATACTTATTTTGCTTATGATGAATGAATTGCATGCCAATTTGGGTATATTTAGTTTCTCTTATTTCATGAGTAACTAAGCTTATATCTTGGGGTTATATTTGGTTACGTGGTGAAAAATATATGGGTATTGATTATTAGTCCAAATAATTAGTTAATTGTAATGGTTTTGCTCTTACTCCATGTTTGAATTGAGAATTTGGAGTGAAAACCCCAATTGTCTTGTATCTTATATCATTCTTGAAAGAGGGATATGGGTGAGGAGCATTTGTGAATAACAACTTGAATTATCTTTTTTTCCTAGCATTATTTTAGAAATACGGGTGTTATTTGTGTTAGCTATTTTCATAAGAATCATATTAGAAATAAGGATTCTAGTTTAAGATATTGAATTGGTATACTTGACATGCTCATGAGGTGTTTGAAATAATCCATGAATACAATTTGGTGTTTAATCGAAAGGTTAACACTAAGACCCTAAATCTAGCCTACCCAAAATCCTTAGCTAAGACTTGGACTAACTATTTAAAGCATCCCAGGTTTGGACCCTTAGAAAATTTTTTGGAATCCCATTCTTTAAACCCAATGTAACTTATGGTATAAGACGTACACTTGGATATGAGTAGTGAAGTCTTATCATAAGCTTACCAATGTTAGTTGGTGGGATAGGTTTGGTCACTAAAATAGATAAGAATTAGGGGTTAGTGGCGTATGATTGGGTATGAGTCATATATATGACTTGTAAGGTAGTCAATGTTTGATCCTCTTGGTGTTACATTCTGCCAGAGATACAGATCATGGGTACGGATGGTATACTAGGTTACAACTCGGGTAGATGAGTTATATAATGGACAGTGTATAATCCATAGTTAATGTTCGGTTACGATAAGGAGGGTATCAACTGTAAGAGAGGTCATGACTTGTAATAAGGTTAGTCGTGACCCTTTGTCGAGTTTTTATCGAATTTAAGTGGGGGTATTCTGGATATTTCCCTACTTACCCTTATAAGGACCCATAACTTCTAATATACTTAGGAGGTTATTTACCCTATTATTTTACTCTTAAACACTTAGAAACTCTTCCTTAACATATCATAAGTCTCTCAAGAGCTTTTGGGACAAAGAGCTAGGGTTTCAACTAAAGGATTACTTTGGGGCTTGTCTTAGTGAATTCTTTCCATCAATCTTCTTAGTTTAAGGCATGATTCTCTTCCCTAACTGTAATTTCAATTGAAGGCATGGTTACATGGATGATTTTATAGGTTTTATCTTTTATAATTATGGCTTTCAACTATTTATTTAGTAGTTTTGATGTTAAATGCTTGGTTATGATTTCCTATGGTTTTAATTATGTTTTCTATGCATTAACGGTGATTTTGGATAATTGAATGCATGGTAATGGTTTAATGGTAATGAAATTTGGTTTTGGTTATATTATGCCCACAAGGTGTTTGATAAAATGATTATACAGATATGTTCATTGCATAAGCTTATTATAATGAAACTCTTACTTGTTTCAGCTTATATATGAAACCTTAAATGTTTTTCACTGGTTTACAAAGGTTAATGGTTAATTGTATATGCTTGAGGAGAACATTGTAGACTTCCAAGAGGTTTAATTTGCTAATAATGTGGCACTTGAATGTCCCCTTAATCAAAATAGTTTGGATATGGATAATGCTTGCAAGTATGGCGGTATGATGATACCTCTGATTTATTGAATATCCTTGGTTAACAAATGGATAATTAAATTGTTTGGTAATGGTTTTATTTAGGCATTAATGGCAGAGAGTGTAAGATAAGCCATGAAAAGTGGAGGTCCTGAGGGGGTCAAAACCAGGAACTCATATTTTCTGATATGAGGGGTTTTTGATGGCCACGTGCGAGTGTCGTATTTATATTGTTAGGATATAATAGTCATGCCAGGGATATTGCCTGGTCGTGCGGCTACACGCACTAGGACCCTTTCAGTAGGGGAGCTGAACCTATATGGCCCGTGGGTGGTAGGACAACTAAGCTACACAAATCAAGTAAAGGTTTTAAATGGCATGTTAAACTCCTTTTCCCAGTACTTATATATATATATGGTTGTTTGCATTAGATGGTTTTCACTTGGTTATGATAACTGGTATTACTTTATCATTATACTGAGTCTCATACTAGTGTTCACCCACTAACCAGTCTATTGGCGGTTGTATATCCACGCTATACAGAAATCAGGCGTTCGACTTCTCTTTCTTAGTTCTTGATTTGGGGATAACTTATTGGATTAAAGTGGTGTGCTTCTATCCTTTCAGAACACATCATTTTATTTTGGACATTCTTAGACTTCTTACTTTCTTTTTGGATATTGGTTTTGGCCATGGTTGGGGGCATACCCCAATTAGATATTTGTATTCTTTTAGATATAGGATTTGTGGTACTTTTGGAGGTTTGTATGGGCGGGATCAGTATTGATGTCAGCCTTATCATTGGCAACGGTGTTGGGGGTGATATTATTAGTTGTTCCATCGTATTACATTTCTGGTTTAACTATCATATTATGTTTGATACTTTCTTAATGGTTTGGTATGGAATGGATGGTTGATTTTGTATGGTTAGACTCGATTGGGTCGGTCATGGTTGTGACTCTATCCCTGAGTTTTCATGAGATCATTACACAATCTTATTATATGCTCAAAATTTAGCTCATCCAAGAATGCATAGGGTGGTTGGGTTGGGTTAAAGAGGCTGTCCCCAGTCCTAGTTAGACTTAGAATTCCCATTAATATAAGGCCCCGGTTCGGACTGTGTCAAGTTTGTATCAGAGCCTAGGTTCATGGTTAATTGGGAGTCCACAAAGCTATGTCGAGTAGAGTATATTTTAGGGGTGTGTAGCACACCATACTCATGAAGGAGAGGCTGCAAGAAATTTAGGAATGTTTCACTTTCTAGGTATTCTTTCTTCAAGCTTGACTTCTCAGTCCTGCAATCTCCTCCAATCCTTGTTTGTTCGTCTTTCAGATCATGCTTCCTAGAACTGGAACATAAGAAAATTCTTTTGCTCTATATGGAAGTAATGCTGAGGGAGCACGTTCTACTCCTAAGGTTCATATTCAATCTCGTGGTACTATTCCTAATTGTACCAAAGTTTCTTTTATTCCTACTTCTCCTTAGGTCCCTCAGGGAAATGTGATAAATGTGGAGTTTCATCAGTCTATGTAAGATATTACCCAACTGGTTGCTGCTCAGGCTGGGCAAGGTACAACTAACATTGTGTCTGCTGACGTTGCTAGGCTTAGACTATTTATGAAGATGGGTCCTCCGACTTTTATAGGAGTAAAGGTGGAGGAAGACCCTCATGGATTTTTTGATGAGATGGAGAAGATCTTTCGAGTAATAAGGGCTTTTAATATAGAAGGAGTAAACTTTTCAACTCATCAGCTTAATGAGGTTGCTTATCTATGGTATGAGGAATGGGACAGAGATAAGAGTGATGTAGGAGAGGATGATTTGTGGGAGGCCTTTTCTAATACCTTCACGGATTGATTCTTTCCTTAAGAGTTGAGGGAAGCTAAGATGGAGGAGTTTATGAAGCCCAGGCAAGGAAGAATGGCTATAAATGAGTATGCTTTGAATTTTCATCAGTTGTTAAGGTATGCTCCTGATTTGGTGGCGAATACGAGGTTGTGAATGGGGAAGTTTGCTTTTGGGCTGAACAAAGATCTGATTTTAAAGAGAAAGACTATTTTGCTCATGAAGGATATGGACATGTTGAGCTGACTATTCATATGTAGTATCTTGAGAATGAGAAGAGAAGGCAGGTAGACTATGGTGACAGGTAGGGCAAGTAACGCAGGTTTTTTGATCAACGAGGTGTCCAATATCATGGTGGTTGAGATAGTGGGAAATGGCAAAAAAGGAAGTAGGTGAGTTCTGGATCCTTCTCTACTTCCAATTTTTCTAATCCCCAGTAGTATGGTAATAGGCACCATCACGGTGATGATAATTCTCGAGCGTAGGGAGCCCAATCTCAAGAAAGTCCAGGTCAGTCTATTTTTTTGTGTCCTCTTTATCGGTTTTACGGTTATCCTCATAAAGAATTCTATGATTAGGGAAGGGATAAGTGCTTCAAGTATGGATAAGTAGGTCAGCGGCTCAGGGATTATATGCCTAACAAGGTTGCTACAGTGGCGAATAAGATTCTAGTATCTTCATCTTTTGTTCCTACACCCGGTGGTGTAGGATCTGCTTCTATTACTGCTCCTAGTTTCAGTGCTTGTCGGGACAGGTTGTATTCTTTAGCGTCCTATTAGAAATCCGACGCATCGCTTGAAGTTGTTATTGGTACATTATAGCTTTTCTCTTATGATGTATATTATTTGCTTGATTCCTACGTGACTCCTTATATACCTGTGTCTTTTGGTTTTGATTCAGAGATTATTTTAGATCTATTTTCTATTTATACCCGATAGAAGATCTTGTCATTGCTAAATGGGTCTATAAGGGGTGTGTGGTATCTAGGAATGGTAGACAGACTTCGACGGATCTATTTAAGTTGGGTATGGTAGGTTTTGATGTAATCTTGGGCATGGATTGGTTGCATTAATGTTATTTAAATTTGGATTGTCGAACCTGTAGGGTCATCTTTAGGTTCCTTGGTGAGCCGAAAATAGAATGGGAAGGTTGTTCCTTAGCACCAAGGGGGATGTTTATTTCCTTTCTTAGAGCTTGGAGGTTAATCTCTAAGGGTTGTCTTAATCACTTTGTTCGGGTTAATGATTCTAACTTAGAAGGTCCTTTATTGCAGTCAGCTCCAATAGTTAATGAGTTTCCAGAGGTATTTTTGGATGATTCTAACTCAGAAGGTCCTCATTTTAGAGTGTAGCTAAAAAGACAAAAGCAAACTATTGTGGATATCTTGGACAACATAAAGCAACTTTTAGTTAATCTATGGATCTCAGCCGGAAGTAGAAATACAAAACAACATTCAGGAGGTAAGAAACTGTTGAATATGGGAAGATTGCCTACATGCCCTTATTTGTATAGCAGTAACACAAAAGACACATTTGATTTAGCAGTGTCCTCAGCAAACATCCAGAAATGGCACTTGGCATATCTACAAAGCTTAATCGTTTTCAAGTTGCATATCCTATCATTTTGAGATTCAGTGTTGCAATAGCTAATTTAAGTGTATTTGTAGACAAATAGTCAACATAATATGTATTAAACTTTCAAAATGTGGAAGAGCTAAGTTACAACAAATTCAGGTCATATTTCAAAAGAAAAATGTTACAATTTCTAGAATGCTATCCTTTAGCTAATTAACCATTTAAGAGGAAAGATAAACTCAAGTTATGAATCTAAAGATCATATAGAGGTGGCTTCTTAATATTTAAAGCAAACTCCTCATCCCATATTGGCAACTTTGTCCTGCAGACATTAAATGAAGAAATTAATAATTTTTCCATTCTTGGGTGATGTTTCAAGATTTAAATATTGCATAATTTGGACAAATAAAAAGATAGAATTATTCTCAAACAGACAACAACAATTGTAGACCTTTTGCTTTCTTGATGACTAATTAAAATGTTAAGAAGAATGGAACTTCAAATATGAGAATGTTGGAATAACCAAACTCATTAATTAATAAGTTGTAATTCCACAAAAATGGGTCCCAAGACATTACACGGTGCTTAAGACTACGAGTAGCCTTAAGCTAATCCTGTAAGCCATCTACTAAATCTAAAACTTGTAATAGGGAAGTATAGAGATATAATCAAGCTAAAATATGGAATTCTGTATGCGCAAAGCTGAAACTATCTAAATATAATATCTAAAAATACTAAACTCAAGATTATGGTCAATCAATACTGAAAATTTAAATCATATCTAGCAGTCTGACAAGCCTCTACTACTAATGCTAGAGAGTCACTGGAATAAACCCGCAACTGACTTGAATTGTCTGAAAATACTGAATCATCTATACTAATAAGCTGAAAAACTGAATGACTAAGTCCCTGAACTATGAGGACTCATCAACTTTAGGGATGTAGATGGAGATGCTCGAAATCACTCATGTTGCTGAAACTGAGCACCTGAACCTACATTATGAAACAATGTAGCACATAGACATATATGTGGATCAGTATTTCTTGATTGTATTGAGTATATGGGGGCGAATTCATAAGTAAAATAATATCTCAATATTATTTTAAATTTGTAAAAGAATGCATGCTAATTGTAGATGACTCACATAAGCTGGAATATCTAAAAATTGAAAATCATAATCATGAATAGCAAAACATATTGTATTGATTTAGTGAGTCAAACATTTAGTTTCTAAAAACTGTACTTGTATTTCTATCTTTAAATCATGCTGTCTAAGTGTAGAAAGGACTCACTTTTATATCTAAAATCTGAAAGCTGACATCTGTAACTAATGCCTCATATAATGCAATATTTGAATAAAATTTGTGAGCCTTTACACTTAGTTTCTAAAAGCTTTTTGGTTATTCTTTACTCTTTTCTGTAAGCTATAGGGAAATACTTTTAAAAACTATTCTGAAAGTATTTACTGTTAGGGAGGTTCTTCTAACCGACATACACTAAGTAAGCTATCATAGTGTCCAATATATAGGTCCTTTATGGGAAAACCTCACGTTAGGGAGAGGTGTCATACTCTTACAAAGGAGTATAACCTAATATAAATGATTATATCTGTAACTGTCATCCATATAGAAATAGGAATAATCGGATAACCTATACCTATGTCGGATTGTAGTTTCGGGGCATGTAAACATACCCAACTTGGTGCTAAATACTACTCCCTTTAATCTGTATGCTCATTTTGTAGGAAATCTACTTTTAAAAACTTGTATAAGGGTTTATAATGAAAACCTCTTGTAAATCTATTTACTGTAAGCTGTGTCTAAATATGTAAAGTTGATTCCATATATAAGCAGAGATCAAAGGATCAAATCTTAGTTCAAAATCTAAATATAACAAGTCATGGGATGCTTTAAAGCATAATCTTCTTGAAATAACAACATTCAAACTAGGGCTAATAACCCATGCATCAAATTCATGTCAAATCATCATAAAGTTCATGCTTGATAATGAAAATATGTATACTGCAATTCTAAATCTGGAAATTACTGCAATACGCATGAAAATACAAAAGTAGACATGCAATTCAATATCTAAATTTCTCAAAATCTCATAATATTGCAAATAACAATATTGGGTATGAATCCTAATTCAAAACTCATGTAAAATTATCTTAAAAAACTAATTTTGTCCCCAAGGATGAAAGGATTATCCTTGTTGAAAACCCCACATACCTTAATTGATGAAATTGATGAAGAAACTTGAACTTTGAGTTCCTACTTGTGCTCTTGAAGATAGATTATTGAAGTTCTTGGATTGGGAAATCTTTAATTTTGAGCTATCTTGGAAAAAGAATGGTGAAAATTTGGATTTCTTAGGGATGAAGGTTTGATGTTCTAGGATTTCTTTGAGAGAAAGTTGATGAAAAGTGAGCATAATAGGCTGAAAATAGGTTTAGTCCTCTTTATTCATGATTTGGGGGCTTAGGAAAAATTGCCTTTTTAAAATTTTACTCAGAACTGGAAAAATCTTGATTTTGCTACCTACCGCAATGCGCCGCTATCGTGGTGGCTTACTAGGAAAAAGGAAAATTGCTATTTTGGCCTCTGGCACATCGCGATGAAATCGCACTGCGTTACTGGAAAAGGACGAGTGCCATTTTACACTCCACCGCAACACGATGACTGTCCCATTGAGAAGTTTGGTACGACATAGGCTAATCGCGGTGAGTTACTAGAATAGGACATACGGGAACTGGAGCTTCATCGCGACGTGGGCCAATGACAGTGCTTCACTTGAATTTTACAATTGCAAAATTTTCCTTTACCACGATACGGTGCTTATTGCGGTGCCCTACTATTTTCACTAAAATAGCTATAACTTTTCAACCGAGTATCGGATTTAGGTGAAATTGGTATTGTTGGAAATATAATTCAATTATCTACATATTGGTTGTACTAGACTTGGAAAATTCTACTCGTATCAAGAGTTATTTATTTTTAAAGTTGTCCCTTAATATTCTAGGACCTAAACTGGGCTAGGAAAAGTATGGGGTATTACATTATCTCCCCTTTGGGAATATTCATCCTCGAATGAGACTAGTTAAACTGTAGATAGTGAGGAACTGAGGCTATATACTGGCATGCACAACTGAAACAACTTTATGACTGAATCTAAAATATACTGAACGATTGAGCTAATCTGCAAGTGCATAAATTTACATGAAGATAACGATATGGCTGAACCTGAGACACGAAAAGAACTGAATTAAGAAAGACTATTACCTTCGGCTGAATCTGAGTTCGTGGAGAAAAGGTGAGGATAATTGGTATGCATGTCTTCTTCTGCTTCCCAAGTAGCACCCTCAACTGGCTGATTTCACCATAGAACTTTGATCAAGGGAATTTCTTTGTTCCTTAGTATATGGATGATCAAGAATCTCTACTGGAAGTTCTTTGTATGACCGTGCATTCTAGATGGATTACAACAATTGAATCGTCCATGCACTTATTCAATAAGGACACATAAAACATTGGATGAACTGAAGACAAGTCTGCAGGTAGCTCAAACTCATACGCTACCTTTTAAACATGGCTCAAAATCCGGTAGGGGCCTACATATCGGTGACTAAGCTTCCTCTTTTCGCCAAATCTCTTCACTTCTTTCATGGGTGAAACCTTCAAATACACAATATCATATACTTGAAAATCAAGATCTCTCCTTCTTATGTCTATATAAGATTTCTGACGACTCTGAGCTGCTTTCAATCTCTCTTGAATCAACTGAACTTTCTTCATAGCTTCAAGCAATATATCTGGTCCAGTCAAAGTGACCTCACCTACTTTGAACCAACCGACTGGTGATCTACATCTCTTCCTATAAAGATCCTCAAACAAGGCCATCTGAATACTAGAATGGTAACTATTATTGTAGGAAAACTCGATCAATGGCAAATGGTCATTCGATTTGCCTTTGAAATCAAGAACACGTGCCCTCAACATATCCTCTAAGGTCTGAATGGTCCTCTCTGCCTGACTATCTATCTACAAATGAAAAGATGAATTGAGATAAACTTCGGTACCAAGACCCTTCTGAAAGGCTTTCCAAAACTAAGAGGTAAACTGAGTACCTCTATTTGAGATGATGGATAAGGGAACTCCATGCAATCTAACCAACTCTCTGATATATAGCTTAGCATAATATTCAGCTGTGTAGGATATATGAATTGGCAAGAAATGAGATGATTTAGTCAATCTATCTATTATAACCCAAATTGAATCATGCTGACAAAGAGAATGCGGTAATCCAGTCATAAAGTCTATATTTACCTCTTCCCACTTCCAAGTAGGAATACCAAATTTCTGTAAAGTGCCACTAGGTCTTTGGTGCTCAACCTTAACCTGTTGATAAGTCACATACTTTACTACAAATTTTGCAATATCTTTCTTCATACCACTCTACCAATAGACTTTCCGCAGATCGCGGTATATCTTGATGGCTCCTGAATGAATAGAATAACGCGCACCATGCACTTTTGCCATAATCCACTGCCTCTAATTATCAATATATGGCATAGACAATCTACTCTGGTATCTCAACATACCATATTCCCTTGGGAGAAAACCTCTACCTTTTGGTCTTTAATTGACTCCTTCATTTTGACCAAACTAGGATCCTTGTCCTGCTTCTCTTTCACTTCAGAAACTAGAGAAGATTCTGAACTACTCTGAACCCAAACATTCCCTTTAGTTGAGTCAACTAACCTCACACCCAATCTAGCTAACCGGTGGACTTCTTAAACTAACTTTCTCTTATCATTCTCCACATGAGCAATACTATCCATAGACAATCTATTAAGGGTATTTGCCACTACATTGGCCTTTCCTGGATGATACAACACACTTATGTCATAATCTTTCAAAAATTCTAACCATCTTCTCTAATGAAGATTTAACCCCCTCTCAGTAAACATATACTGAAAACTATTATGGTTTGTAAACACATCAACATGCACCCCCATAAAGATAGTGCCTCTAGATCTTTAAGGAAAACACAATAACTTCTAAATCAAGATCATGGGTAGGGTAGTTCTTTTCGTAAGGATTAAGTTGTATACAGGCATAGGCTATAAGCTTACCTCTCTGCATCAAAACATAATCCAAATCAATTCTAGAGGCATCACAATATAAAATGAACCCATCTATACTATTTGGTAGTGCTAAAACTAGGGCTGAAGTGAGTCGAGTCTTCAACTCTTGAAAACTCTTCTCAGAGGAATCTGACCACTGGAACTTAACTTTCTTTTGGGTCAATCTAGACATACTATATGCAATAGATGAAAAAACCTCAACAAAACATCTATAATAGTCAGCTAAACCCAAGAAACTTCTAATATCTGATAGAGAGATAGGTCTAGGCCAGTTTCTTACTGCTTCTGTCTTTTGGGGATCAACTCTAATGCCCTCACTGGAAATACTATGACCAAGGAAAGCTACTAATCTTAGCCA
The DNA here is from genome assembly GCF_002878395.1 of Capsicum annuum. Classification (NCBI taxonomy): domain Eukaryota; kingdom Viridiplantae; phylum Streptophyta; class Magnoliopsida; order Solanales; family Solanaceae; genus Capsicum; species Capsicum annuum. The sequence goes on from NC_061118.1 coordinate 123,300,246, forward strand.
AAATTCATATTTGCTGAATTTGGCAAACAACTGGTGATCCCTAAGAATTTGCAAAACATTTCTAAGGTGGTCTACATGATCATCCCTACTTTGAGAATAGATAAGAATATCATAGAGAAAGACTATGACAAATATGTCCAAATATTGTTTGATTCATCAATTCCATGAAGGCTCCTGGGGCATTTGTTAGTCCGAATGACATAACTAGAAACTCAAAATAACCATAATGTGTTCTGAAAGCTGTCCTTAGAATATCATATTCCCTTACTCTAAGCTGATGATAGCCGGATCTAAGGTCGATCTTAGAGAAATAACTTGAAACTTTGAGCTGGTCGAATAATTCATCAATCCTACGAAGAGGATATTTGTTTTTGATTGTGACTTTATTTAGCTTACGATAGTCAATGCATATTCTCAAAGAACCATCTTTATTTCTAACAAATAGGATATGAGCTCCCCATAGAGAGACACTGGGCGTTATGAAACCTTTATCTAAGAGGTCTTTAAGCTTCTCTTTAACTCTTTAAGCTCAGCTAGAGCCATACTATATGGAGGAATAGAGATAGGCTGATTTTTTGGAAGAAGGTCAATACCAAATTATATTTCCCTATCGGGAGGTGCCCCTGGCAAATATTTGGGAAAAACATCAGGAAACTCATTGACTACATGGACTGACTGAACTATTGGAGTCTCAAATTTAGTGTCTTTGACTTGAACTAAATGATATATACACCCTTTTGAGATCAACTTTCTGTCTTTAAGATAGGATATGAAATGACTCTTGGGAGACATTGAATTACCTTCCAACTCAAAGAATGACTCATCTGGAAATTAAAACTTTACCACTCGGGTGCGACAATCTATAGATAAATAACAAGAATGGAGGCAATCCATACCAAGAATAAGGTCAAATTAAACCATATCTAACTCTATTAAATCTGCTAACATGATTTTATGAAGGACAGTGATCGGACACTTTCTATAGACTCGTTCGGCAACAACTAACTTACCTGTTGGGTAGAAATAAAGAATGGCTTAGGGATCTTTTCAAGATCTATTTCAAAATTTATTATAACTAATAAGGGCACATAAGATAAATTTAACCCAGGGTCTGACAACACATAAATATCAAGATGAAAGACACGAAGTATACCAGTAACAATATATGGTGAATCCTCCTGCTCCTGATGGGATGGTAAAGAAGAAAATTGATTCTTGCACTAACCACAACTGGTATTGGATAATACACCCTAAGGAGGGGCTGGGCGACCTAGAGGGTCTGGTATGATAGTAGCCTGAGTTTTGGGATGAACATCCCTGTTTCCCTACTTAGTATACGAGCACTCTTTGATTCTATGTCCCAACTTACCACAACCATAATAACCTTTATATCCCAATAAGCACTCACCAAGATGATTCTTACTATATTTAGCATATGGAGGATAACTGGATTTTCTACTCATACTATTCTGAGATCTGGACATAAAAGTCTTACCCCACTAATCCTGTCTAGCTCTGGGGGTAGGAGCACTGGCTGAGGATGGTACTAGAATTGATGAACAATTCTCAAACTGCAAACGATTTCCCCCTTCATACTTTGTTTGGCCATACTCTAACTGCCTAATTCTAGCTTTCTTATTTCCCCTCTCTCTTTTCTTTAACTTTTCTGCCTCAATCTGTTGAGCATAAATCATCAACCTCGCAAGATCCATGTCTCCAATAAGCATGGAAGTCCTACACTCCTTTATTACCAAACTAAATACTACATTAACAAAATTACTCATACTCTCCCTAGGGTCAGCTATCGTATCAGGGGTATACTTACATAACTGGTTGAACTTAAGGAAGTACTCTTTTGTTAACATCAAGCCCTGCCTCAGGTTCATAAACTTATCTATCTTAGCTTCTGTCATTTCACATGGAAAGAACCTATTTAGAAATGCATCTTAAAATACATGCCAACTCATACGAACTGCATTCTCACCTCTACCATTCTTCTGCATAACTACCCAATCATACGCTATATCCTTTAGAATATTGGATGCCAACTCAACACTTTATTTTTTAGAAATATGCATGAAATGGGTAATCTTTCTTTTCTTATCTAAATAAAACTGTGGGTCCTCACCTATTTTTTACCCAAAGAACTTTAACGGATTCATTCTCAGAAAGTCATGGATTCTGGCTACTACTAAATCCTCATTATGTTGAAGTGGGACTATCGCCTGATGGTTGGACTGAACATTGGCAGTCACAGCCTGGGCCAACTCCTGAAAAGCAGCCAAAATTTAGTATGGGATACATTCTCATTCAGAGGGTCAGCAGGCTGGGGTGGCTGGTTATCATTTCTATAGGTGTTAGCTCGATGAGGAGGCATATTCAACTGATATGTTATAGCACGATTTAAAAAATATAGAGATACTGTAAACACGATAGATCATGAAATAAAAAGATGATTTTCCTAAAACGTCCCATAGCCTCTTGCTCATAAATGTGGCACGCTTCATACCCATGATCAAGACTCTATGTAATGCGACTTGTCTGACTCCCTAGGACTCTTATAACCTTAGGATCTGATACCAAGTTTATAATGCCCTAAAAATAGGTCTCGAGATGTCACACGATGCTCAAGACTACGAGTAGCCTTAAGCTAACCGTATAAGCCATCTACTAAATTTGAAGCTCATATATAGAAGTATAGAGATATAATCAAGCTAAAATTTGGAATTCTTTATGAGCTTAGCTAAAACTGTCTGAATATAATATCTGAAAATACTAAAATCAAGAGTCTAACCAATCAATACTAAATCTGAACCATATCTAGTAGTCTGATAAGCCTACTATTAATACTAGAGAGTCACTGGGATAAACCCCCAGTTGACTCGAACTATCTAAAAATACTGAATCATCTATACTAATAAGCTGAAAAACTAAATGACTAAGTCTCCGAACTATGAGGACTCACCAACTATCAAGATATAGATAGATATGCTTGAAATCACTCACGTTGCTGAAATTGAGCACCTAAACCTACATTATGAGACAATGTAGCACATAGACGTATATGTGGATCAGTGCTTCTTGATTGTACTGAGTATATGAGGGTGAAGTCAGAAGTAAAACAATATCTCAACATAATTATAAATTTGTAAAAGAATGCATGCTAATTGTAGATGACTCACATAAGCTGGAATATCTGAAAATTGAAAATCATAATCATGAATAAAAAAATATGTTGCATCGATCTAGTGAGTCATAACATTTAGTTTCTAAAAGCTGTACTTGTATTTATATCTTTAAATCATGTTGTCTAAGTATAGAAAGGACTCACTTTTATATCTAAAATATGAAAGCTGACATCTGTAGCTAATGCCTCATATAAAGAAATATCAGAATAAAATTTGTGAGCCTTTACACTTAGTTTTTAAAATTTTTTTTGTTATTCTTTACTCTTTTTTGTAAGCTATAGGGAAATACTTTTAAAAACTATTCTAAAAGTCATTACTGTTAGGGAGTTTTTTCTAATCGACATATACTAAGTGACCTATGATAGTGTCCAATGTCTAATTCCCTTATGGGAAAACCTCACATTGGGGAGAGGTGACATACCCTTGCCAAGGAGTATACCCTAATATAAGTGATCACATTTGTAACTATCATCCATTTAGAGATGGGAATAATCTGATAATTTTTACCTACATTGGCTCATAGTTCTGGGGCATGTAAACATACCCAACTCGATGCTTAATACTACTTCCTTTAATTTGTATGCTCATTCTGTAGGAAATCCACTCTTAAAAACTAATATAAGGGTTTATAATGAAAACCTCTTATAAATCTGTTTACTATAAACTGTGGGTAAATCTGTAAAGTTGATTCCATATATAAGCTGAGATCTAAAGATCAAATCTTTGTTGAAAATTTGAATATAACAAGTCATGGGATTCTTAAAAGCATAATCTTCTTGAAATAACAACATTCAAACTAGGGCTAGTAACCCATGCATCAAATTTATGTCAATTCATCATAAAGTTCATGCTTGATAATGAAAATATTGATAATTCAATTCTAAATCTGGAAACTACTGCAATATGCATGAAAATACGAAAGTAGACATACAATTCAACATCTAAATTTCTCGAAATCTAATAATCTTGCAAATAACAATATTAGGTATGAACCCTAATTCAAAACTCATGTAGACTCATATAAAATTATCTTAAAAACTAATTTCGGGCACACGGATACATATCTTAATTGATGAAATTGTTGAAGAAACTTGAACTTTAAGTTCCTACTTGTGCTCTTGAAGATAGATTCTTGAAGTTCTTGGATTGAGAATCTTTAATTTTGATCTATCTTGGAAAAAGAATAGTGAAAATTTGGATTTCTTGGGGATAAAGGTTTGATATTCTAAGGTTCTTTGAGAGAAAATTTGATGAAAAGTGAGCATAATAGTCTTAGAATAGGTTTAATCCTCTATTATTCATGATTTGAGGGATTGGAAAAAGACTAAATTGCCCTTTTAAAATTTTACTCAGAACTGGAAAAATCTCGATTTTCCACCCACCGTGATGCGGCGCTATTGCGGTGGCATATAGGGAAAAGGGACAATTGCCGTTTTGGCATTTAGTGCGATACATTGAAATCACATTGCGTCACTGGAAAAGGATGAGTGCCATTTTGCACTCCACCGTGATACAGTGACTATCCCATTGAGAATTTTGGCGCAACACAGGCTAATCGCGGTAAGTTACTGGAATGGTACAAATGGGAACTAGAGCTTCACCGAGATATATCCCAATCATGGTGCTTTACTAGAATCGGATAATTGTGAATTTTTCCTTCACCGCAATGTGGTGCTTATCGCGGTGCCCTACTATTTTCACTAAAATTGCCATAACTTTACAAACGAGTATCGGATTTAGGAGAAGTTGGTATCGTTGGAAAGCTAATTCAATTATGTACACATTGGAGGGACTAGAGCTGGAAAATTCTACTCGTATAAATAGTTATTCATTTTTGAAATTTTCCCTTGACATTCTAGGAGCTAAACTAGGCTAGGAAAAGCATGTGGTATTGCATAAGTAAACCTTCTCTCTAGAGAAGTTTCAATTAAAGAGTAAAATGGTTGCAATATAACATATAATGAACTACCTACCCCTATTTCACCTTGCTTCTAACAACTTGACTATCTAATTGCAATACCACGTATGGATCACTCATTTCCTAAATTTTGGATAGAAAATAAAGCAATTAAATCAAAATTAGAGTCAACAAAGTAAGTAAATGCATAACAAGTAGCAGGAAGATTGAGATCTTTCCTTAACTTTATGAACAACTAGCCATCGTAAATTTCATGCACAAATGGCTTGGAGGATGGTTGTCAAATACAAGAGAAAATTATTATGCATGATTGTCGCCAAACCTAATTCCTTCAAAATAACTATACATGTCCCTCTCATTTGCAGTTTCACATGCATGAACCTTGTTTTGGACAAGCTAACATCTTGTATGAGGTGATTTTGATTAAATAAAATATATCTAAAGAAACTTAGCTGAATAAGGCAAAAACAATAAGATTAATTATTCTTTATAGTCGTCACAAGTGGAATCATAGATGTGCCCTTACTTGATCTAACCAATTTGACAAACCTATAACTAAAGTTCCTACCATTGAACTTTTCTACTTCAATAAGAAGAAACTACGTACTCTGAAAGAAATATGGTTTTGCAATTAGCAATATCCACCTTCTGCCTTCCAACTTTGTCCTGAACAAGTGATGTTAAATAAGCAAATTAGATCAGACCAGTGTAATCAAAAGCAAAAAACACAAAAAAGCTCTATGGTCCATAGGGGCTTAAGTGAAAAAGGCGAATAAAACATAGGTTTCAATGAAAAAAATGCACAAAGAGATGAAAAATACAAATATATATGTTTTAGTCCAAGTTTAATAGTTATAAGCATGAATGGAATATATATTAACATAGCAATTGGAGAAAAATTACAATAAAGTGAAATATCAATTATTTGGTGTTGACTCTTCATAAGAAGCTCATTGGAAAGAACAAGTATGGCTTTGAACATTGATGACAACGCTGAAGCACACATTAAGTATGGCAAAGCGCTCAACACATTTTGAGTATCGCTTTAAGGCTTAAGCGCACCTTTGATAACACTGAATCTGACTTGGATAGTAATTTAACCTCAAAATCACTAAAACACAGTCTGATTGACCAATTTAAACAAGTTTGTACATAATAGATACAATTTTCAGTTGTGAAATAAACACGAAAATGGAAAACCATGAAACCCCAAAAACTTTTAGTAATGAAATAAACATGAAAATGAAAAACAATGAAACCCTATAAACATAAATAGAGTAGCTTAATAAGAGAGGCGTATAAACTAACCAAGTGAAGTAGAAGTATAAAGGCCATGACCAATAAAGAAAATCAAAGGAGAGAGGAATGAACAGAATATGAGAACCAATAAGTTTCGATTTCTTCAATCCTTATTTTTTAATTTCGCCCCCAAATTTCAATTTTCCCTTAAAATGATTGTCGATTGTCTGAGAAATGGATTACCTGAGACAGCTTTATGACAAAGTCACCCCCAAATTTTAGAAGTAACATTTTCTACACAGATATAATATATCGATGCATCTGTGTTATCTGAGAAATGGGTTATGGGTTATCTGATAAATTGGTTATGAAAAAGTTTTTTTTTATGAGAAAGAAAAAGAAAGAGAAAGAAATAGCATTTTGATACTTTTATGAGAAAGAAAGAAAGAGAGATTTTTTTTTTAAATTTTGATAGTATTATGTGAAATATTGTGAAGGTAATTAATAATAAGTGATGTAATAGATGATTTTATTTTATTAAGTGTTGCCATAGATGCTTCTGTGGCGATGGTTTAAAAAATCTATTATATATAGACCTATTGCAATGGTTTATTTTCAATAGCAACAGTCATAGTGTTAATATAACTATTATATTTGGCAAGGTTAAAAGCATTGCAATAGAATATCTATAGCGACGAATTTGCAACCATCACTAAAAAGTTCGTTGCCATAGGCCGCCCAATTTCTGGTAGTGAGTTCTTAGGATAAAGTTTGATTCTTTGGTGTTTATCAGGGTTCTTAATAGTTTGGAGTATGATATTGGGTTTATAGATTGGTCTAGGTATATTCTTATGCTATACTCTTTTGAGTAGGAAATGGTTCATTGATTTATTAGATGACTAGCATTGTCACTCCGTTTGGTGATGAGGCACTTGATAGTAGTTGGGTCTTCCTTTTCTCAAGTTGCAGATTATACGAGGGCCATATAGAGAGCATATATTGAGACTTATAAAGGTTGAGACAAGAGGACATGCCATCAGTATAGTGCTATTGGTATATTATCCGAGAGTGAGGATCCTTTCGATAGAGGTTAGCTTTATTTGTAGCCTAACAGCTCTACACAAGTAGTATTTTAGACTATCAATGGTTCTCAGATTGGTCATAATGATCATATCGGGCAGAGTTCCTACCAGACCTTACAAAGTTTATTTGTATGGGTCTTTAAGCGATGGCAGCTATTTTAAATAAGTTTATTTGTATGGGTCTTTAAGAGATAGCAACTATTTTAGATCAATAGAGGTAGTATCTCAGAGAATTCTATGAGCATGTCTTGGTTGATAAAAGATGGAGCATTGGTTCAGAGAGTGCTCCAGCTACGAGTTAGAGATTATACAGAGTTAACACATATTCCCTACCAGCCTAGAGTTCTTGAGATAGGCTATGATTGTGGTAATGATTCACATTATAGTAGAGAGTACTCTCAGTGTCAGATGGTCATCCATTTGGGCTTAGTTTGTGTTCCTTACAGAGTTTAAAACTTTATAAGTTTGTTACAATTGAAGAGAGATCATCTATTAGTCTACAAAGTGTCTTTGATGGGAGATTATTAGAGTTTTTACTCATTCAGATCAGCCTCGTGATATTGTGGCACCTTCAGTTAGAGATAGTGCACTTGGCACCAAGGTTAATAATTCAGTCGGTCAGTTTGAGTTTGGACTCATTCAGATTTATTCTCCTTAGATCTGTCGGGAATGTGGTTGTGAATTTCACTATTATTAGTGCGATTTTATTTCCTTGTATTTACTTTTTTCATTATGTAAAACACCCTAGTTTTTGGATCTTAGAAAATTTCCTAGAATTTTGATCTCTGGACCCAATATGGCTCATGGGTATGAGCTATATATTAGGGTACGGATGGTATGGACTGGTCGTAAACTGACTAGTGTTGGTTGGTGGGATATATTTTGGTTACTAGGATGGATACGACTTAGGGGTACGAGTCAGATTGGTCGTTATGAATTGTTTGGCTCCTTAGCTTAATATTTGATTTGGTTACTTAGGTTGGATTTGAGTACGAGTGGCTCACCATAAACCATAAGCCAGGGTATGAATCATACCAGGGACTCGTATGTCAGGTGGTGTTCAATCCTTTAGGTATTTTATTCTGCTAGGGATACGAGTCATGGGTATGGATTATATGCTATGGTTATGACTTAGTTGGATGATTCATTTACTGGATAGTGTTTGGTCCAAGGGTGGATGTTCATGATATGAGTGAAGGATACCAATTGTATTGGGAGGGTATGACTCATGAGGGCCAGTCGTATCTTTGTGATAGGATTTTTGTGCAACTTATGTAGGGGTACTCCAGACATTTCCCCACTTATCCTAATAGGGTCCCCCAACTTCTAACCTACTTGGAAGTTTATTTACCCTATTATTTTTTTATTAACACTTAAAAACTCTTCCTAAATACTTCATAATTCTCTCAAGAGCTTTTGGGCAAAGGAAGCTAGGGTTTCAACTAAGAGATCAATTTGGGGCTTGTCTTGGTGATTTCTTTTCATCATCATCTTGGTTTAAGGCATGTTATCTTCCCTCATTGTTAAATTTACTTAAAGGCATGGTTTATATGAATATTTTCATGGTTTTATATTACATAATTTTGGCTTTCAAATATGATTTGGGGGATTTGATGTTAAATGGTTGGTTATGGTTTCCGATGGTTTTAATTATACTTTTATATGCATTAATGGTGGTTTTAGATAATTGGATTGAATGGGAATGGTTTATTGGAAATTGGAATTGGTTTTGGTCATATTATGCCCCAAATATGTTTGACAAAATGCTTATAAAGATATGTTCATTGCATTAACTTCTTTTAATGGAACTCTTACATTTTTTAAGATTGATAAAAGAGTTATGCATGGTTTAAATGGTTTGGAAAGGCTAAAGGCTAATTGTTTATTCTTGTGGGGAATACGGAAGTCTCCTAAGTGAACTAATCTGGTAAATGGAAGGGCACTTAAAAATCTCCTTAAACCTATAAATGGTTGGATATGGATGATACTTGCAAGTAAGGGTTGGTATGATGATACCAATATCAATGGCCTGGGTTAATAAATGGATAATGGTTTGGTTATTCAGAAATTGGTTTTAATTGGGCAATAATCATGGGATATGTAGCAAAGGCGTGGAAGGTGGAGGTCCCGGGGTGACCAAAATTGGAAACTCATATTTGGTGATTTAAGGTTGGTCTTGGTGACCGTGTGTATGATGTTACACTTTATTTTAGGGATATACTAGTCATCCCATGGGATACTTCCCTAGTCGTATAGATACACGCACTAGACCCTTTTAACTGGGGGAGCTGAACCCATATAGCCTATGGGTAGTTTAGGACGACAAAGATACACAACCTAGGTAAAGGTTTTAAAGGCATGATAAAATCGGTCCCTTTTCTCGACATGGTTATATATATGTATAGTTGTATGCATATGGATGATTTAACTTGGTTTTATAAATGAAATTATTTTATCCTTATCCTGAGATCATGCTAGCGATCATTCGCTAACCCCGTTTACTGACGATTGTATACCCACGCAATGTAGGAATCTACCATTCTACTCTTCCTACATAGTGATTGACTCAGGATCAACATTTGGAGCTTCCTTCCTTTGGAAAGGCATCATTTCATGTTATGGATATTCATAGACATATTGGTTTTATTTTTTATTAGTTTTGGCTATAGTTAGGGGTATGTCCCAATCATATTTTATTACTCTTTTGGTTAGAGGCTTTGTGGTACTTCTATGGGTTAGAATGGGTGGGATCGGTGTTGATGTCAGCCTTGGCATTGGAATAAGCTGGTGGGCTGATATCATTAAATAATACTGTTGATTGTTCCATTTTATTTCATTTTGGAATTAATTATATTATGTTTTAGAATGTACTTGATTATGGCTTGGTTTATGGACCTTGTTTTGGTATGGTTGGATTGGTGGTATGGGATGGTTGGACTTGGTTGGGTCAGTCACGGTTGTGATCTATTTCCAGAATCTTTATGTGAGTTGTTGCACTATTTTGTTACATACTATTTATCCAACTCAGGAAAGAAGGATAGAGGTTGGGTTGGGTAATGAGGGTGGTCTCTATCCTAGTCGAACTTGGGATACCTATTAAGACAAGGCCTTAGGGTGGGTCATGTCAGTTTGTGTACTGGGGTCTTCATACCCACTGATGATTATATGCCTTAAAGAGTTCATACTAGTTATAATGTGCCATGTTATTGAATTCATGATTACATGACTACCCCCATGGCTTATTTCTTTTAGTAGAGGATGAAGTAGATCTCTTTTGATATTTTCTCCCTATGGGTGTAGCATTTGGGTTCGATTCCCTTTACCTTTGCATATTAGCCTTATTTTGTCCCTTGAGTAGTACTTGCTATTATTTTTATTTTGGTACCACCTTTTTATTATATTGATGTTGATATTATTATTGCTATTATTGTCATTGCTTAATGTTATTGATCCTTGCTGGTTAGCTATTTAGACTAGCATTATCTAGTTAGAATCCCATGTCTTGTAGCTCTTATTTGGTGTCATGAGCAGCTATAGACTGATTTGATAACTACTTCTCTATAGCGAGGTGAAGTTGATTGTTTTCCTGTTTTATTGGCTGTGTTAATTTGATTGTGGAGTCAGTTGTAGTATTGAAGGTAAGTTGACCTTCTGTGGTTCTATATGGTTCTAGAGTTTGCAATTTAGTTATATTTCTTATTTTTGTGTTTGAGATTCCTAGACTTGCCTTTTGAGTTGCAAGGTTCTTACATCGTCTATCCATTATTATAGTCTATTTTTGTGTTTGATCAATTTTGGCTCTATTCGTGCCCTAAGGTTATTTCATCACCTGATAGTGGTTTTGATATTGACATTGAGAGGTCTTACATTCATCTATTAGATTTGTTGGATTTATCTCCTTATGATTGTTTGCCCTTATTACTGGTGTGGAGATTAGATACTGCTTTTACTGTCATGATGTGATTCTTGTCTAAAGTAGAGTTGGAGAGTTAGAGCAAGTTGTATTTCTTGTAATCGCTTATTGAGTTGGAAAATTAGAAATTATTTATCTCGAGTGACTTAATTCATTTGTTGATAATGGTCTTGACCTTGGCACTAGTTTTAGGCTTGGTACCTTTCTTCCATGGTAATATGGTTCATGGAGTGTTTGAGTTATGATTTCCCTATTTGGGTGGATTCAAGAAAATTACCATATCATAGTTTGTTTAGCCTAATGCGATTTGGTAGAGTGTTTCTCTAGATGATATGTGCCTATGGCTATTCTTTGCTGAGATAAAGTGTTAGATTGGTTATATTCGAGTTAAATTGTATTTCTCTGTGTTGCTAGAGTTTTGCCAATACTGTTGTGGTTTGTGGCCTTTATGAGGATGATTATACTAATGTGCCTATGAGTACATCTACTTATTTGTGTTTGACTAGCCTTATGCATAGCAACTATATATCCGACAAGGACGGAGGATGACTATGATGATATGCCTATAAACCCGACAAGGTCGAAGAATGATTCTGATGATGATGGTTATGATGATGATTTTTATGATGGACATAGTTATGATGTTGACATTATGATATCGATTATATACCTTCCATTCGTTCTTGCATGTGCATTGCCTATCACTAGTATGTACCTATATCTATCTACCCATATAGAGGAGGGGGTTGCATAGGTATGGGTGATGACTATGCCTTGTGGTGTGTTGTATGTTGATTAAATCTTCTAAGCCTTGGGCGGTGGGGGGTACATGATAGGCTCAGCTAGGTATTGGTTGTTTGGACTAGCCGGTTACTCGTATTATTATTGATATTGTTATTATCATTATTAGGATCATTATTATGAATAGTTTATGAAAGATTGGTCAATGTTTCGGTATTGATATTTGAGGTATGATTCTGGGCTTTTCGATCTTTTTATTATATTATTATGCATGATCATCTGATGATTTGATAGATGGATTAGAACCCTAAATATTCTAGAATTAGTTTTTGTTATGATTTGAGGTCTTAAGATGCTATCCTATTGATTTAAGTTGTACCTTGAATTGACCTCATTTATACAAATATATTTATATTTTCTTACATATAGCCATAGTATTACTGTATATCCCTTTTTTTCATTTACTCATATTATATACTCATTTCATGGCCTTGTATACTATTCTATATCCTTCTTTCATCCTTTATTCATATATTGGTCGGAGATATACGGTATAGTGTTGAGATTCATAAGTGTGACTGGAATAAGATTGTGCATCCTCATTACTTCCTTGGCCTTAATATGGTAATTTCTTGGACATGAATAGGATATTATTTCTTATTATCTAATTGGCTGTCTTATGGTTAATGGATATTCAAATGTGGTTTTACATTTTGTTTATGTGTTATATGTATCTGCATTATCTTTGGATCTCACATGGTAGTTGCCTACGGAGTACCACATAGTTGGTACTCATACTACACTTCTGCAGCTTGCAGATCATTGTACGGGTTATAGCTTTTGATGTGTGCATCATAAATAGAAGCTATGATTCAGAGTATGAGAGTGAGCTCTAAATGTTTGGAGTATTACTTACCTCCCTCTTATGTGCTAGACTAGTCTCTATGTTGTATTGGGAGAAAAATTGTGTTAGTGTAATTCCCTTGGTATTTCATTTTGTACTCTTATTTTTTTCGAAGCTGTTGTACTGATACCACTAGGTTTTGGAATTATATTATATATTTGATCTCTTATTACATCTATTCAACATTCTTTCCATTATCTCTTTAGGTAGTCTGTTACTAACCGTTCCAGACTATGGGTTTGGCTTGCCTACTGGTGAGTTATAGTAGGCGCCATCATGACATGAGAAATTGGGTCCTGACAGTTCTAGACATCAATATACAAACATGAAATATAATAAAAATCCTCAGTCACACATGTCACATGCTCGAATCAAGCAGGATCTCTATTGACTATCAATCAATCAGTAGCAAGACTTCAAAACTAAGGCAATATCGCAGAAGAGTCATATTAATGAGCCTAGCTGTCTCAAAAAAGTCATTCAACTCACTACATATGCTTTTACATTCAAAACCAACTTGCATCATGTAATCTTATATAGAACTTAGCAAGAACATGTATTTATTCCTAATAATAAAAATTTTAAATTACTCTAAAAATCAATAAGGGATACTACGTTCAAAAGGTATCTCCTCGGAAGAGAATCAAAAAGAAAAATCAAAGAGTTGGTGAAATGTGCTTTTACTAAACAAACACAACAAAAACTGAAAATAACCCAAGATTAAGTCTTTTTGTAATAAATTTTTTAAATTTAGTCAAAAACTTGAAAAATAAATATAAATGGAAATCCTATAACTACACTTCACCCTAAACAATTGAAAGATTCCCTACCCCACACTTAAAATCAAACTTTGTCCCCAAACTACTATTTAAAAGTAAGAATGGAAATACACCCTGAGGCCGTTAGGCTAGCTAGTAGCATCATAACTATCACAGGGGTCTGGAGGAACCCACATTCAGTGTTTGCCATGCTCCTTATCATAGATCTCTGGTACTCAAATTTTCCTTCAACCTGCTGCCTCAAAACAAAAACAAAAACAAAGGTGATACTAAAGAAAAATGAGAAAAATATAAACAACAACCTTAAGTTGTGTAGCGTCCTAAGCAGCACTTGATTTACTATCGCAACATAACTCACATCATAACTCTCAATTGTAGTGTCTTTTCCTCTTTCTCCAACTCAAATCCCATTGTCTTATTCTTTTCTGACCTCTTCAGTGCTTACTCTCAAGGTCTGTAGCTCTTTATTCACTTAACTTTTAAAGCTTCTCTTTAATTCTTTCAACTTCAGACTTAATGGTTAACTTGGGCAACCTCATGAGAGAGATCGACTAAGTCATTGGATGTTTGCACTCCTCTACCCTACACTCTTCCACTTTCATAACTTTAATCATTCATAAGTATTTTTAGTGTTATGGTCTATTTAGTTATTTGGATACTTTGAAGACCACCTCTTCATCCTTAAATCTCATGTTTGGAGTACCTTTTCTCACATTTATTAGTACTCCTCTAGCTGCCAAGAACGAACATCCTTGTATATTTGGTACCCTATCATCTGCATCATAATGAAGAACAATAAAGTTACTAGGAATAATGAACTTACCAACCTTGATGAGAACATCCTTTATGATTTCTTCAGGAACCACTCTTGTCCTATCCATCATTTCATAGCCTCGATTTTCTTAAACCCAGAGTATTAAAAACTGTGAGGGTTATCAAATTTATTCTTTCCCCCAAATCTCTTAAACCATGTACCACATCACTTTCACCAATTTTTATAGAGAGGGTGAAATACCCAGGGCCATTGAGCTTTTCCAGCATCTTGCTTATCACCATTGAACTTCACTTCTTAGTAAGTGCCCGTCTCAATGTCACTTAAATTTGTCTTATTGGTCACCACATACTTCATGTACTTAGGCATTCCCTGTAAAACATCTAATAAAGAAAGGTTAATGTGAAGTTCTCTGAACATGTCATAGAATTTCTTAAAGCATGCATCCTTTTTAGCCTTTTTAAGCTTCTTAGGGAATAGTGGTTGTAGTCTCTCTGGGGCAAGCTCAGCTGCCTTTGTTTTTAATTACTCATACTTCCCTATATATTTAGCTTCTACAACTGCCACTTGCTTCTCATCATCTTACTTTGGGACCAACTCTGCCCGTGCTTCATGATTTTTCTTTAGTGGCCTATCAATGAGGTTTTTAAGACTCCTCAAGGTGATTACCATTTTTTTCTTTGGATTTTCTATATCATAAGGCAAACTCTCTTAAGGTCATGTGCGCTACACCTGACCTAACTGCCCTAACTATGTATATAAATTCTTCCAAGCCAATTGATGATTTTTAATATCTGCAACTATTTGTTCTTAGTTGGTCAGGATTTTTTTAGAGTCTCTTCGATATTACTAGTGTGAGTATTATTTTGAATGCTCTGCTGTTTGTGAAATTTTTGGGTTTAAGCTTGATTATTTCCCCATGAGTAATAAGGATGACTCTAGCAATTATGATTATAGGCATTACCATAGTTCTGATTTCTCTTTTGTGCATCGCCTAAAAAGTTTACTGACTCCATATTTTCTTTGTATAAGTCTGTAGAGTTACCAGTACTTCCACAAATCTCACATTAAGTTTGAGTCTGCTGAAATTCATTAACTTTGGCCTGAATATGATTTATACAACTTACTGAACTGTTTTATCATTTGATTCTAAAAGGATACCAAAAAAGCTACCAATGTTGTGACAATATCCACATCAATCATACCTACATGCTTCTTTACCACACATCTAGAAATTTTACCCTGCCATTTAGGATTATCTTGTGTAATTTAATTTAGAAGAGGATATAGCTTGTCATAAGTTTTCTCCAAAGCTTGACCACCTAGAGCTGAATCTAGCAAATTTTTTGGTTTATATTCAAAAACTTCAACAAAAGTATGAGTTGTTGGTCTATTAGTGGTGTAGGTAATCTCTGAAAAGAGACTTGAACCTCTGCCATGAATGATAACGATTCTCATCTGGATTTTTTTGAAACTTAGGTTTTCACCATGTAACCTTGCAGTTTTGCCGGACGAAAAGAATTGGATGAGGAACTTTTTAACAACTAATCCCAAGTTGTGATGGAGTTTGAAGGTTCTACCTTCAAAAATTTATTTGCTTCCCTCAATAGTGGGAACGGGAAGAGAACGTTCCTCATGGAATCACTGGAGACTCTAGTGGGAATGAAAGTGTCATTGATCTCCAAGAAATTCTGTAGGTAGACCTTTGGATCCTCATGTGACAAGCCTATTAACTTCCCACTTTTGTGCAACAATTGCACCATGTTATGCTTAAGCTCGAATCTACCCTTAGGTTTTGATTTGCATATTGCGGAGATAACATTAATTGTGAATGGGATTACCACTTCTCATACTATTCTATGGGATGGTTTTTCTTCATACATAACTACATAATAGCTTGGCTATGTTGAATTTAGGGGATAGGATATAGAAGTATTGCTTCTCACTTTAATTTATGGAAGCATTGCTCCAGTTACGGATATGGTCCAAACAAATCCCTCTTCCTTGCTAGCTTACTTGAGATTCAAAATTGTGCCTACAAGTTCAATAGTTAAGACCAAGTTGTTAGCACTTATCAAACAGAGTAGATTAAAAATTATAGTGTTGCTAATTTTTCAAATCTTTGGCAATGAAACAAAAAATATGTTGCATGCTACTGGACACTTAAGTGTATGTGGTCCTGCAATTACTATAATGGTACTTTCGAGCTGAAATTCGATCCCATAGGGACTTAGCATTTAGGAAGCAATCTAATTCTAGAGTTACTAATGATATTAAACAAGTATGGGTGTAATTGATTAAGAGTTTGAGTTTTATTGATTATAAATTAAATACAAAATAATAATGATATAAAGTTCAAATTGTAAACAATAGATGGAGAGTTCAAGGATGTATTGAGGCATTTACTTCACATTTATGCATAACTATGATTTCTAGCTGATATTTATGTTTATCTTGATTATTGATTTACGAGGTTGATATTAAACTTGTGTTTGGTCATCCTATGATTCATTTACTGAAATTAAAATCACAAATGCATCATTAAGTGGGGATGGGTCTCTTTAATTTTAATGCATTAAACCATCTTCCTATTTCATTAACTAAGTGGGATGTTTAGGTATATCTCTATCCCGAATACAAATCATCATTTAATGAATAGATTCTATTGATTAAATACATGATACATAATCCTTAAATTCTTCATTCTGTCCCTTCACTCCTATCTTCAATTCATGTGGGACTTACATTTATCCTAAAGTTTATGACGCTTTAGAATAGTAAATTAAGAACGTAAGAATAACCACATACTTGATAAACATATAATTGAATAATCAAACCATAATTACACATTCTGTCATTTTAATTAACCCTATAATGAGGGTGATTATCTATTCATAGTCTTACAAAGAATCACCATAGTTGAGTTCATATTGTAAAACTACAAGAAAGTAAAGTTAAAGAACAAATAACCCTAGTTTGAGCCTCTTGATGTCTTGTCTCCTCTCCAATTTGTGTATTGATATACATATGGCATGTAATTGTGACTAAGTACTCATATAATAGATATTTACTTGGTTCTTGGTCATACCAACACGAAATATATCTATTTACAACATCGTCCCTAACTTAAAAGACATAAAAATCAACTGTTCTATGACCCAAGAGAGTGCTCGCGATGCTAGGACAAAAAGCAGGCCTTAGGGGGGTGTATCCCACATAAATAAAGTGTGATTCAGTGTTACCTCAATATAGGGGCTGTATCTCACACCCCGTATGATTCTTTGGCGGGTGCGACACAAGGTAACTCCACAAGGGGGAGGATTCACTTCCGTTTTGCTCCTATTTTATCGTGCGTTTGATCCTTGTTTCCCCACTTCTTGTAACTTGTTTGTAGTCTTCAATTATCTTCTAAAACACTTCAAATGTTCTCCTACAATATCATATAACAATTATTAGTTCATACAACAAAATAGATCTTATCTATGTACACTAGAACAAGCATAGCTCAAGCTAGCACCACTTGATTTCTTGTCTAAACTCTAGCTCATCATTTTGAGTCTTAACTTGTTTCAAAAGAACTTTAAACACTCTTAAGTGTCTCTTAAAACAAAGTACAGAGTTTCACCCTTAATACCTCATTAAGCACATCATGTTATCCTTAAAACTAAGATAAATGTGCATAGATAATGACATTTAGGTGTATAACTATGCCTACAATAACCAACGTCTTAAAATAGTGACACAAATAAACCTTTCTTTAATGAAAACAAAATAGATGAGACAACATTTTAATGGAGCTGACATATATGGGACAAAAATATAACGGATGACATATATAAGCCATTTCTAATAGTTTGAATAACCACAAAAAATATTGTTACACATAAATAGGAGGTGAAAATTTCACCTAGACTTCCTTTAGGTAAATTTTGAAGAATTTAGGGCTAGTCTAGTTTTGGATTATTTTTGAGGATATGATAGTTAAATGAAATCTGGTATTAGAGTGGTTTATAGTGATAGTATTAAATGTGATAATTAGATGGCCAATGAGTGCAGAAAGTCATATCAACTGCAAATACCTGAAATAGTGTTATAGAACTCCAGCTATAGCATTTATCATGGAGGGGTTGGTTCAAAATGTTGAAATTCATGATGTGTGTTTTGAAATGATGAAAAATTAAGAGGGGTCCCAAGTTTCTACCCCAGACTAGTGCAACAAAAAACTAACTGCTGCGGTGGCACCGTTACGACAATACCACAAATATCAGCAGCAACCTCTATGTAAAAAGACATAAATTGCTGCAATAGAACTTTAACCTCTGCAGAAGTAATTATCTGTTGCAATGATAATACAAATAAAGTTTTGATTTTTCAATTTAGAAAACCATTTCATTCCCTACTTTCCAAAAACCATACTAGGGCTCTTAAGAAAGGTAATTTTTAGAGGAAAGGAAGTTGTTTGTCTTTGGAGGTAATTAATTATATTCTAGACTTAAAAATACTTCGTGTAACCTTAGAAAATAAATAGAAATATATTAATAATGGGTTTTGGGGGTTTAACCCTAGGTTATGGAAATTGATAAAAAATGATGGGAATATTTATGCATTTGGTGTATAATAATCCTAGGGTATTAGAAAACATAAATGGAACTATAATTATGATTATTTATGCTATTTCAAGTGAAATTCATAAGGTTGTAATGATAAGAAAACCCTAAGATGATGATATAGGGTTAGTGATGGCTATAATTGATGGCTTTTGATCCCTAGTAGTTAAAATGGGTGAATTATCTAAATGTATGTATATTTTGTGTTGTATAGATTAAGAATGAATTAAACAATAATTAAAAGGGAAAAGTACTGATTAAAGGTGACTTTGAGCAAAGGAGTTAAGGTAGGCTATAGTTTTTGGTAGCATTTAGGTTTTGCTTGGCTTTGTGCTTGTTTGGCATTTAAACATCTATGATTGCCTTCTTGCATGACTTGTGATTTAATGACTACATTGCATTTTCATTACATTAAGATGAGGCGTTGAAATAATATTTCGAGTACCACATAAGTACAATATGATTAATGTGATAATGGATCAGGTACCATGATAGTACATTATGATATGATGATGAAGACGAGAAGGAAAAGAGAGAATGCATATATCTTGCAAACATGAACTCATTTATATTCACCGATTGCTATTTTAATGAATATATATGATTTTGAATAATCGACAGACATGATTAAGTATGAATGCTTGTGAAAGTGAACTTGTTAATTGTAATAATATGGTGAACCATGATGAATTGTCTATTGATATCATTGGTTATAATTGTTTTTATGATTTCTTTTACACTTGTTTGAATTGCTTACTTGTACATTGTTAAGTTAGTTGATATGCTATAGAAATATAGTAATTTCAATGCTTAAAAGTATGAAAATATGTAAGCTTCTTAGGTTGTTTTGTTAGATATGATGTATTTTGGGTATATTTTGTAGGAAATTAGGTTTTGTATGATAAACTGAAGAAAAATATGAACATTGAAGTTTTTTGTTACGTACTGAGGCTGTTTTAGGCGTATGTGCTACTTACGGGGCGCAAGTGACCTAAGTATGATAAGGAATTGAAGTCCACAAGCTTAGAAGAAGAAAAATAGAAGACTCTACACTATCCTATGCCCATATATGGTTTTTATGTGGAACATATAGTATGTATATGACCCAGGATAGTGAAAAGATCAAAAGTACAGAGAGCTACAGGATCTGTACTTGAGTTCTGGCACTTACCTATGTCCACATACCTTTCATATACGGTGTATATGGTTTGTATGTTTTCTAAGTAAGTGGCCACCGACCTTGTTTTTCCTTTTTTGTTTAGGTTTTGATTTTTAGGGTTTCCTTGTGTACTATATATACCCTTTAGGCGTTTTATAGATAGAGGTATATTCTTAACACATACAACTCATATATTTGATTCTGAGATCCGAATTTTGTCTTACAATTACTTTGAATTGATTTTGGTCGTTAATTCAGTTGAAACTTTGGGTTCTTAATTGTTGATTATTGTGATGTTGTTTAATCCATTCAATCATGAATATTGTTGATCATTTCAAAAGTATGATCGTCTAAAACCTTAGTTAGGTTTGTGGAAACCCTAGTAGATTGATAAAGTTGGTGAAGTGATAAGTTGTTCTAAACTGATACCCATACATGTATTGTATTATCTTAAGTTTAATAGATGTATTAGCAGTTGCAAATATTAGGATCCCTCCAAGGTTATCACTACTTACTCCGAAAGAGGAGTAGTTACTAGGAAAAGAAAATTACAACTATAATATAAAGATTAATTATCGATCTAGGCTAATAAGTATTATTTATGTAATAATATTATCTATCATCTAATAACTACACACTCAAAAGGTAATAGTTAACTGGGAGGTGGGATAAGGGTTAGTAATGCAACATCCTGAGACTTAAAAGGTAAAGGGTGAAGTCTATTAATAAGTCCATGAGATAGTTAATGGTACATAACTTATCAGATTCTACATGTAAGGTATCAAGTTGGTTCAATAAAGCGGGAAAAGCCTACTAAGTTGAGAAGAAAGGGGGAAGACAATTTTAGTTTATAAACTACAGAGTACAACCAGTGCTAATATTTGTTACTCGTTCAAGATTTTGACTACAATCCCCTTATTTACTTTTCAAGCTTTTCCTATTTATTACAGCAAGTAAGAACCACAATTCCACTTACTTTATTGGGTTTGACCCCAACCTGAGTTGGGTTACTATATTGTGTTAGTTACTGCAAAAGCCTTTTCGGGAGGTGTAGTTTTGGCATAATAGATTTTTTAGCACCATTACCGGGGAATACTGTAACACCCCATACTTTTACTAGTTCAATTTAATGTTGAGAATGTCAAGTGCTGGCTTCAAGAGAGAATGACTTTTCATACATATAGAATTTTCTAGATATAGAACCTCGAATGTGTAGGACTTTGAATTAGCTTTCCAACGATATAAGATTCACCTAAATTTGATGACCGAGTAAGAAGTTATGGCTATTTTAAGTTTTCATCATAAAACACCATGATTTGCGCCCGTAACACTTCACGGAGAAGTGTAAATTTACAATTATCAATTTCCAGTGTGATTCTATACTTTGGCACATCGCGAAGAAGTCCAAATTTCTAGTTGTCTATTTCCAGTAGACCCACGCGATATTAGTGCGTCGGCCAGTAGCCAAAATGGCACTCAAAAGGTGCACCACGATGGTGGAGCATCGCGGAGGAAGCCCAGTTCCCATTTGTCAATTTCTAATAAGCCACCCTAATAGTGGCATATCTAGGTGGCCACCTAGTTTAGAAAATTTTATTTTTTTCAGTTCCGTTTAAACATTAAAAGTGGTATTGTGGAAAATCCCCAAGGCCCCAATCCCTCTTCAAAAAAGAATTCAGCATATTCCAAAGCACTTCATGCTTATTTGATGAATTCTCTCTCAAAACAAAACCCTAGATCATCAAACTTTCTCTCCGAGAAAACCCAATTTCTCAATTAATTCTCCAAGAAAATTCAAGATTACGGATTCACAATTCAAGAACTCTAAGAATACATCTCCAAAGCATCAATAGGGATCCAAGATTCAAGTTTTAGCATCTAGTTCATAAATTGAGGTATGTGGGGTTTTTCAATAGGGATAATCCTTTCATCCTTGTGCCCAAAACTTCTTTTAATTACAAATTTACTGAATTTTATGTGATTTCCTATGAAATTAAAGTTAGGGTTTACTCCCAATATGGCTATTTATGAGATTATGAGATTTCAAGGGACTTAGAAATTGAATTACATGTCTATGTTCATGCATATTGAAGAAATTTCAAGATTTCAAGTTGATTAATAAATGTTTACATTACTAAGCATGAATATTATGATGTTTTAACATGAGTTTGATGCATGGGTCACTAACCCCTAATTAAAGATTGTTATTTGAAGGTTGATTGTGCTATGAGCACTTTATGATTAGACTCGTTTCAGATTATTAATAAAGATTTGACCTTTTGGTTTCAAGAAAAGATATGAAATCCACTTTACAGATTTATCTTTACAGATATACAGTTGATTTTCATTATAAACTATTATACTATTTTAGAAATGGATTTCCATCAGAATGAGCATACTGATTTA
Source organism: Capsicum annuum (assembly GCF_002878395.1). Classification (NCBI taxonomy): domain Eukaryota; kingdom Viridiplantae; phylum Streptophyta; class Magnoliopsida; order Solanales; family Solanaceae; genus Capsicum; species Capsicum annuum. The sequence goes on from NC_061118.1 coordinate 123,322,954, forward strand.
ATGGGAGTAGTATTTAGCACTGAGATAGGTACGTTACTATAGTTCCATACCCCAGAACTACGTGCCAACGTAGGATTTAGTTTGTTATCACTTCTACATAGATGATAGATGTTTGATCACTTAGATAGGTTATACTCCCTGGCAAGAGTATGAATCATCTCTCCCATGTGAGGATTCCTCCTTAGGGGGACAAGAATGTTGGACTCCATGAATGCTCACATTGTTTATGTCGGTTAGAAGAATCTCCCATGCAAAATAAGTTTTCAGATTTCTAAACCCTTAAGATAAAGTATATTCTCTACAACTTTAAAGTTCTTGTGTTTAAAATATTGATTTACATAAGCCTTTAGATACAGACTTACAGATTTCACTTAGCCTTTATGATTTGAGAATAAGAATAGAATAAAGATTTCAGAATTAAGTTTAATGGTGCCCAAGATTTATACTATATGCTTTATTGTTCATGATTTATTATCTTCAGTTTCCAGTTTACTCGAGCCTTTGTGAGTCATTTACCTTTAGCATGCATGATTTTATAAATTGTGATGATATTGCTTACTTATTCCATTCACCCTTATATGCTCAGTACATCCCTAAAGTACTGATCCACATATAAATCTATGTGCTACATTATTTTATTATGTAGGTTCAGGTGCTAAGTCTCAGCAGCGTGAGTGATTTTCGAGCATCTCATCTAAATATTTGCAATTGGTGAGTCCTCATAGTTCGGGGAATTAGCTATTTAGATTTCAAGATTATTAGTAGATGATTTAGTATTCATTTCAGACAGCTTGAGTCAGCTGGGGCCTATCCCAGTGACTTTCTAGATTCAGTCAGTAGAGGTTTGTTGAATTATTAGATTCAGTTTTAGATTTTAGTTGCAGTATTCAGATTTTCAGTAATTGCCTTATCAGACTGATGAGATTAGTATTTTTAGATATAATCAGACAATTCAGATAGTTTTTCCACATTTATTATGATTTTATATTTATATCCCCCTATTTTGAGATTCAAATTTAGTAAAAGACAGCCAGGGTTAGCTCAAGACTACTTGAAGTTTAGGGCACCATGTGGCATCCCAGGAATCAGATTTCAGGGCTTTACAAACTTGGTATTAGAGGCTAAGGTCTTAGATATTCCTAGGGAGTCAGACAAGATAAACTACGTAGAGTTTTGACCATTTGTAACGCTCCAAAAATGGGTCCCGGAGCATCACACGGTGCTTGAGCCTACGAGTAGCCCCAATCTAACCCTTTGAGCCATTTTCATTAAGTTCAACACGAATCAACGGGGTTTTCATAAATAACCCTCAAATATCAATAGAGTAATCATCATCCAAATAAAAGAATTTCAGAAAGATAACAAAATATGACTTATTAGTCAACTCCCAACATCTATACTAGTCTAACAAGCCTCTGAGAAAATCAATAAAACTAGCGAGCCATTGAGACATGCCCCAACTGACTCATACTCAGTTATCAAATGTAAACAATTCTGTGAAACCAACATCAGACATCACGTCCTCGGAACATAAGGACTCACCATGACAGAAGATATAGAACAGCGTGCCCGAAGAATCACTGTTGAACCTAGAACTGAGCACCTGAACCTACATTCCAAGAAAATCCAGCCCACATCCGAAGATGCGGATCAGTACCATGGAAAGAAACTGAGTATATGGGGGTGTATACAGTTTTATAAACATCATCATCATAAATATTTATAAGAAATATGCAGGATGTATGAAAGACTCACATAGCCCGAAGAAAATCATGATAATCATGAGAGGATTAAATAATTATAATAACACATGTGAGTCATCATATAATTTGTCAATCACTTTCAGTTCATCAAGAATATCAATTCTCATAATGTAAATATCATTTAAATCTTTCGAAAGAATAACTTTGACAATTCTACTTTTAAATCACTTCACCGTTCACCATAGACACAAGAAAACGTACACACACTGGGAGATCCTATAACCGACATAAACCATGTGAGCCACATGGAGTCTAACGTCCAACCCACATTGGGGAGTATTCTTGCCATCGGAGTAGGACTTCTAATATCAATCTAAAAACACTAGTGATCACTATATAAATTAGCCTCAGGCTCACATCCTATGGGGGCATGTAGTTCTAGGGAAGTAAGGTTACTTTATACCTCCCACTTAGTGCTAAAGAGTACTCTCAGACTTAGCTCAGATCAGTTCAAAGACAATCCACAATAAAATAACTTTCATCAATATATAAGTATACATCAGGAGCCATCATGCTACCCATTTATCATAATCAAACACGTTGTGGATTTCCTTAACATTCGAGTTCAAAGCAACTCCATTAAGACCAAAACGTCAAATAATTCAACACATCTCAAATATTCAACATCAACGTGCTTATAGCGCACATTTTCTCAAAGACAAAATTTCAAATGGGGTTCAAGACCCAAATATCAAAATCATGATAAATATCGTTCAAGATTCATGCTTTATATCACCACACATGTAAATCCATCTTTCAAAATCATAGACATCAAAATTTCATAATAATCATCATAGAATATGAGTTCATTCTTCAAAATCATAATATCAAGTAAAAATCATGTCTTCGAAAAAAAAAAATTACTTTTGGGCACAAGAACGAAAGAGTGCTCTTGTTGAAAAAAAACCCCACTTATCTTGAAATTGACTTCTTGATTATGGAATCCTATTCACACAAATAAGGGGTGCTCCTCGAAGGTCTCAAGATGATGAGTTCAATTATCGGATCAAATTTGAATTTCTATGGTAAAATTGGAATATATTTGAAGCTCAAAATAGACCTAGGGTTTAGTTCTCTCAATGTTTTTTATGGAAGAACATGAATTTTATGGCTCAATATAGGTATAAATGGACAATTTTCGTCCATGAAGTGAAGGCATAATGACCAAAATGCCTTTAAAAAAATCAACTAATTCTCGAATCTGTCCTTTGGTGGACTGTTTTGATAGTCTGAAGTAGATCAACCATAACGTTTTACTCCGATATCCAAATAGGATGAAACCAGTTTTAGTATAAACAAAACTCTCATATCTTTCCGTTGATATATAGTAACTCACCCAGATCATTGTGTACAAGGAGTTATGATCATTTGAAGTTGACCTAAAAATTCACTTTTGATAAGCTAAGTAGATCGACCATAACTTTTTTCTTCGATAAACAAATTGGATGAAACTAATTTCATCGGAAAGAGGACTCGTAGAGCTTTACGTTGATATATAGTAGATCACCCAGATCATTATGTACAAGGAGTTATGATCATTTAAATTTGGAGCAAAAATATGCCAGGCCTCAGTACTTTTTTCCTGCATGTTTTACTGTTCACTACTATTCACGGTTCAATCAGAATGTTCATAACTCATCGCTTGGGTGTCCATTTTGGATGATCCACATATCGTTGGAAAGCTTATTCGATACTCTACACAATGGTGGGTCATAATCTAAGACATTCCACATGAAAAATTTATAATTCATTTTAGAAGATAGAACCCAACACATTTACGTACAAAATTTCAACGAAAAATTTTCCGGGGTATTACATCATTCCCCCCTTGGAAACATTCATTCCTGAATGACTCTAGACATTCCAAGATTAGATAGGGAATAGAGCATACAGCTGAAACCATTCGTTTGACTCATCACCACATCGTTTCACACTTCAAATGCAACATAGAATGCATAAATTCAAGAAACTACAGCTGAACACATAATAAATGACAGCTGAACTGCTGCAAATTTTATCAAAAGTACATGATTTAGGAAAGAACGGTACCTTCGGCTTGATCGAAGTTTGCGGAAAATAGGTGCGGGTACTTGGATCGCATATCCGCCTCAGCTTCCTAAGTTGCACCTTCAACAAATTGATTTCGCCACAACACCTTGACCAAGGGAACTTCTTTGTTCCTTAGTCTTC
>NC_061118.1:123329906-123383465 GCF_002878395.1 Capsicum annuum
CATGCGAAACACTACCCATGGACACTCTACTTAGGGCATCCACCACAATATTGGCCTTGCCCGGATGGTACAGCACACTCATATCATAGTCCTTTAACAATTCTAACCATCATCTCTGCCTAAGATTCAATTCTCTCTGGGTAAACACATACTGCAGACTCTTATGATCAGTGAAAACATCAACATGGACACCATACAAATTATGTCTCCAGATTTTCAAAGTAAACACAACAACATCCAACTCAAGGTCATGGGTGGGGTAGTTTTTCAAATGGGGTTTCAACTGTCTAGAAGAATAAGCTATCACCTTACCCTTCTGCATCAATACGCAACCCAACCCAACTCTCGAAGCATCACAGTACATTATAAAACCATCAACACCATCAGGCAAAGTCAAAACAGGGGTTGAAGTGAGTCGAGTCTTCAACTCCTGAAAACTCTTCTCATAAGATTTGGACCACAAGAACTTTACTTTATTTTGGGTCAACCGAGTCATAGAAGATGCTATAGAGGAGAAACCCTTAATAAAACGACGGTATTAGCCATCTAAACCCAAGAAACTTTAGATATCAATCGGACAAATAGGTCTAGGCCAATTTCTAATAGCTTCAATCTTTTGGGGATCAACTCTAACACCCTCGGAAGAAATGATATGACCTAGAAAAGCAACAGACCTTAGCCAAAACTCACACTTACTGAACTTGGCAAACAACTTGTGATCTCTAAGGGTTTGCAAGACAGTTCGAAGATGATCAGAATGGTCATCTTCACTACGGGAGTACAGTAGTATATCAACGATGAACACTATGACAAACATATCCAAATATGGTCTGGACACTCGATTCATGAGGTCCATAAAAGATGCAGGGGCATTAGTTAACCCAAAAGACATAACAAGAAACTCAAAATGACCATAACGAGTTTGGAAAGTGGTTTTTGGGATGTCACACTCCCTAACTTTGAGTTGATGATATCCGAAACAAAGGTTTATCTTTGAGAAATAACTTGCACCTTTTAATAGGTCAAACAAATCAACTATTCTCGGAAGGGGGTACTTATTTTTTACGGTGACTTTTTTCAGTTGGCGATAATCAATGTACATACGCGAAGAGCCATCTTTCTTTCTCACAAACAACACAGGAGCACCCCAAAGAGAAATACTGGGCCTTATGAAAACCTTATCTAGTAGATCTTTGAGTTGCTCTTTCAACTCCTTAAGTTCTGCAGGGGCCATACAGTAAGGAGGAATTGAAATTGGCTGAGTATCGGGAAGAAGATCAATCCCGAACTCTATCTCTTTATCAGGAGGTATCCCTGGGAGATCATCCAAAAAGACATCAGAAAACTTATTGATGACGTTAACAGACTGGAGAGTTGGATTCTCAGACTTAGTGTCTTTGACTCTAACCAAATGGTAAATACACCCCTTAGAAATAAGCTTTCTAGCTTTGAGGTAAGAGATAAAATGACTCTTGGGTGACACAGAATTCCCAGACCACTCAAACACGGATGCACCTGAAAACTGAAACTTGACCATTTGGGTCCGACAATCAATAGAGCCATAAGAAGAATACAACTAGTCCATACCTAGAATCACATCAAAATTTGCCATGTCTAACTCAATCAGATCAGCCAATAAGACTCTATGAAAAACGGTAACAGGACACTTTTTATACACTTTTTGGGTAACAATCGAATCACCTACTGGGGTAGGAACTAGAATAGGCTCAGGAATAATCTCAGGACTCATTTCAAAATTCACAGCAATCAAAGGTGTAACATATGAGAAACTGGATCCAGTATCTAACAAAGCATACACATCAAACTGAAATATACGAAGCATACCAGTAACAACATCGGGAGAGTCCTCCTATTCCTGGTGGAATTGTAAAGTATAGAATCTATTCTGGCGCTGCCCGCCAGCATTGCTAGAAGAGGTGCCCTGAGCTGGGGCTGGGCGAGTCGCTGGAACTGGAGCACTAATAGTCTGAGTCTGGGTCTGAGGGCGATAGTCACAATGCCCTTGTCCATTCTATGGACAATATCTAACTCTGTGACCCATGTCTCCACACCGAAAACAACCCCTCTTCTCACCCCAACACTCACCCGAATGAGCCCTACCACACTTAGGACATAGGGGACGATTTGGCTTACTGCCAGTACTGTACTGGGACCTGGATGCATATGACTTGCTACTTTGCTCCTGCCTACCTCTAGGCACAGAAGCACTAGCAGATGACGGTGCTAGAATAGATAAATGATCCTGATACTGAGGGCGACTCCCTCCCTATGATCTAGTTTGACCCTGTCCATGCTGCTCGGACCTAGCTCTCTTATTCCCTCTCATTCTATCTCTCTCATTAATCTTGTTTGCCTTAATCTATTGGGCATGAGTCATCATCCTAGAAAGATTCATCTCACTATATAGCATAGCAGACTTACACTCCATAACCACATAACTAGACACTCCAGTCACAAACTTACTTATACTATTTCGATTATCAGCCAATAAGTCAGGAGCATACTTGGCCAACTGATTGAACTTTAGATAGTACTCCCTAACAGTCATAGAGCCCTGTCGCAGGTTCATAAAATCTTCTACCTTTGCCTCCCTCATCTCCAAAGGGAGAAACATATCCAGGAATATATCTTGGAACTCTTGCCAAATCGTAAGGATAGCTCCCTTACCTCTACCTTTCCTTCAAGCAACAAACTAGTCATAAGCAAGGTCTTTTAACCTATATGCAACCCACTCCACACTATGTTCCTTAGATACATGCATTACCTGAGTAATCTTCTGCACCTCCGCTAAAAACAACTGTGGATCCTCATCAGACATGGACCCATAGAATTCCGGTAGATTCATCCGCATGAAGTCACGGATCCTGGCAGTAGCTGAATCACCTCCCTACTGCTGTGGAGCTGGGGCTGGGTTGGCCTAAACATTTTTCGTAAAAGCTTAGGCCAGCACCTAAAAGGCTACCTGAAATTCAGCATGAGATACATTTTCATTCAATGGGTCAGCGGGTTAAGGTTGTTGACCATCATTATTTCTTCTCGCTCGATGTGGAGGCATATTTCTAAAAGAGAAAAACATGAATCAATAGCAGAGACAGCACTTTAAGCACGATAGACTTCTGAAAGAAAGAATCATACTTTTTCCTAAAACGTCTTGTAGCCTCTTGCTCATAGATGTGGCGCGCTACACACCAATGATCAAGACTCTGCTTAACGTGGCTTGTCAGACTCCCTAGGACACCTTAAAACCTTAGGCTTTGATACCGAATTTGTAACGCCCTGAAAACGGGTCCCGGAGCGTCACACGATGCTTGAGGCTACGAGTAGCCCCAAGCTAACCCTTTGAGCCATTTTCATTCAGTTCAACACGAATCAACGGGGTTTTCATAAATAACCATCAAATATCACAGAGTAATCATGATCCAAGAATAAAATTTTTTTAGAAAGATAACAAAATACGACTTATTAGTCAACTCCCAACATCTATACTAGTCTGACAAGCCTCTAAGAAAATCAATAAATCTAGCGAGCCATTGAGACATGCCCCAACTGACTCATACTCAGTTATGAAATGTAAGCAATTCCATGAAACTAATATCAGACCACGTCCTCGGAACATGAAGACTCACCACGACAGAGGATATAGAAAAACGTGCATAAAGAATCACTGTCGAACTTGGAACTGAGCACCTGAACCTATATTCAGAGAAAATGTAGCCCACATCCGAAGATGTGGGTCAATACCATGGAAAAGAACCGAGTATATGGGGGTGTATGTAGTTTTATAAACATCATCATCATAAATATTTATAAGAATATGCAGGATGTATGAAAGACTCATATAGCCAGAAGAAAATCATCATAATCATGAGAGGATAAAATAAGTATAATAACACATCTGAGTTGTCATATAATTTGTCAATCACTTTCAGTTCATCAAGAATATCAATTCTCTTAATGTAAATATCATTTAAATCTTTTGAAAGAATAACTTTCATAATTCCACTTTCAAATCACTTCATCGTTCACCATAGACACAAGGAAACACACACACACTGGGAGATCCTATAACCGATATAAACCATGTGAGCCACATAGAGTCCAACGTCCAACCCACATTGGGGAGAGCCGTCCTATCCTTGCCATCGGAGTAGGACTTCCAATATCAATTCAAAAACACTAATGATCACTATATAAATCATCCTCAGGCTCACATCCTACGGGGGTACATAGTTCTAGGGAAGAAAGGTCACTTTATACCTCCCACTTGGTGCTAAAGAGTACTCCCAGACTTAGCTAAGATCATTTTAAAGATAATCCGCAACAAAACAACTTTCATCAATATATAAGTATACATTGAGAGCCATCATTCAACACATCTCAAATATTCAACATCAACGTGCTTGTAGCACACATTTTCCCAAAGACACAATTTCAAATGGGGTTCAAGACCCAAATATCAAAATCATGATAAATATCGTTCAAGATTCAAGCTTTATATCACCACACATGTAAATCCATTTTTCAAAATCATAGACATCAAAATTTCATAATAATCATCATAGAATATGAGTTCATGCTTCAAAATCATAATAATCAAGTAAAAATCATGTCTTTATAAAGAAAATTACTTTTGGGCATAAGAACGAAAGAGTGATCTTGTTGAAAAAAAAACCCCACATACCTTGAAATTGACCTCTTGATTATGGAATTCTGTTCACACAAATAAGGGGTGCTCCTTGAAGGTCTCGAGATAATGAGTTCGATTATCAGATCAAATTTGAATTTCTACGGTGAAATTAGAAGATATTTGGAGCTTAAAATGGACCTAGGGTTTAGTTCTTTCAATGTTTTTGATGGAAGAACATGAATTTTATGGCTCAATATAGGTATAAATGGATAATTTTTGTCCATGAAGTGAAGGCATAATGACCAAAATGCCCTTAAAAAATTAACTAATTCTCGAATCTGTCCTTTGGTGGACTGTTTTGATAGTTTGAAGTAGATCAACCATAATGTTTTACTCTGATATCCAAATTGGATGAAACTAATTTTATTAGACAGAGGACTCTCATATATTTCCGTTGATATATAGTATCTCACCCAGATTATTGTGTACGAGGAGTTATGATTATTTGAAGTTGACTCAAAAATTCACTTTTGATAGGCTGAAGTAGATCGACCATACCTTTTTTCTTCGATAGAAAAATTGGATGAAACTAATTTCATCGAAAAGAGGACTCGCAGAGCTTTCCATTGATATATGGTAGATCACCCAGATCATTATGTACAAGGAGTTATGATCATTTAAAGTTGGAGTAAAAATACGTCAGGCCTCAGTACTTTTTTCCTGCACGTTTTACTGTTCACTACTATTCATGGTTCGATCGGAATGTTCATAACTCGTCGCTCGGATGTCCATATTGGATGATCTACATATCGTTGGAAATATTATTCGATACTCTATGTAATGGTGGGTCATAATCTAAGACATTTCACATGGAAAATTTATAATTCATTTTAGAAGATAGAACCCAACACGTTTACGCATAAAATTTCAACAAAAAATTTTCTGGGGTATTACAGCATTAGTGTAAAGTGCACCACATATATGAGTAAAAGGCTATGGAGTGCTTTAGGAAATCATCATTTCTTTCATGATGTATCATGCATTTAGTGTCTCTATCTGGTTCTAACTCATGCTTTCACATGACAGAAAGTGCATCCTCATCAAGATAACACATGCAGAGTTTTAGGCTACCTTTCAGGCGCTAGACTAAGCTGTGAAAGCTAATATTCAGGGTAGCTGTCAGGCTGTAGTCCCACTTCTAAAAAATAAGGACTTATCCACAGCTAGATGTTGACATTTTAAGAGAATGAAACCGCCAAAATTCCTTGGGTTGAAGACAGGTAAAAAACCATATTTTTATTTAGATGAGGTAAAAAGATCACCCAGATTATGCATATTTCTAAAGAGAAAAGTGTAAAGTTTGCATCTTATAGGCTGAAGGCTGTTGCTTATGATTGGGTAGTGATATGGAAGAAAAGTAGAGGGGAGAATGCAGTTCCCATGTCATGGCAGGTGTTTCAGGATGCGTTTCTAGATAAGTTCTTCCCACGTGAGATGAGGGAAGCCATGATAGAAGTGTTCATGAACCTGAGGCAGGGCTCAATATCAGTGAAGCCGTATTGCCTTAGGTTTAACTAGTTGTCTAAGTATGCCCCTGATCAGATGGCTAACCCTAGGTCAAGCATGATTAAGTTTGTGATTGGTGTGTCTGGGTTAGTAGTTAAGGATTGTAAGACTACTATGCTTATTAGGGACATACATCTTTCTAGGTTGATAATTCATTCCCAACGGATAGAGGTAGAGAAGTTAAAAAGTAGAGAGAGGGGAAATAAGAAGGAAATGACAGGGTAGTTTAATTATGGTACAAATAGGTTTGGAGGAGGAAATTATTTGCAGTTTCAGAATTGATCATCTATGCCCATACTTCTTCAGCAGTGCTCCTATACCCAAAAATAGACAAGAGCAGTAGGGTAGGTCATCTATGTCCATATCTCAGAATATTGTAAGTGGAAAGCCTTATCATCCCCCATGTGCTACGTATGGTAAGAATCATGTGGGTGAATGTTTGTGGGGTTAGAAAGGTTGTTATGGTTTTGGCCAGATGGGTCATAAAATTAAAAAGTGCCCGTATTCTAGATAGGGAAATAGGGATGTCTGCCCCCAGACTCAAGCTACTAGTGCACTAGCTCGACTAGGTCGCCCAACCCTTCCCTAGGGTGCTTCATCCACTGCCGGTGGTGGTCAGCGCCAAAATTGGTTCTATGCTTTGCCAGCCCGTCAGGAGTAGGAGTGTTCCCCAGATGTTGTTATTGGTATGCTTCTTGTCTTTTATCTTGATGTTTATGTGCTGTTAGACCCTGGGTCGAGTTTCTCTTATGTGACCCCATTAGTTGTAGTAAATTTTGAGGTAAGTTCTGAAAATATCCCTGAGCCTTTCTTGGTTTCTACCCAGTAGGTGAGTTAGTTATTACCAAGCAGATTTATAGAAAGTGTCCTATCACTGTCCTTCATAAGGTCATGTTAGCATACATAATAAAGCTAGATATGATTGCTTTTGATTTTAATATTGGTATGGATTGGCTCCATTCCTGTTATGCAACCATAGATTGCCGTATTCGAGTGGTGAAGTTTCAGTTCCCAGATGAGCTAGTCTTTGAGTGGTCAGGTAATTCAGTGTCTACCAAGAGCCATTTCATATCTTATCTTAAGGCCAAAAAGTTGATATCCAAAGGTTAAGTTTACCACCTAGTTTGAGTCAAAGACGCAAAGTCTGAGACTCTAACAATTCAGTTTGTCCGAGTGGTCAATGAGTTTCCTAAAGCTTTCCAGAAGATCTCCCAAGGGTACCTCCCAATAGAGAGATAAAATTCTCTATTGACCTTTTTCCTAATACTCAGCTTATTTTTATTCCTCTATATCACATGGCTCCCGCTGAGCTTAAGGAGTTGAAAGAACAACTCAAAGATCTTTTAGATAAAGGTTTCATAAGGCCTAGTATTTCTTCATGTGGAACTCCCATCCTATTCATGCAAAAGAAATATGATTCTTTGAGTATGTACACTGACTATCATCAGCTGAATAAAGTCACAGTCAAAAACAAATATCCTATTCCTAGAATTGATTACTTATTTGATAAAATCCATGGTGTAAGTCATTTCTCAAAATAGATGTTAGATCTGGCTATCATCAGCTTAAATTAAGGGAATATGATATTCCAAAGACAGTTTTTAAAACCCGTTATGGTCATTTTGAGTTTCTAGTCATGTCCTTCGGACTAACCAATTCCCCAACAACTTTATGAACTTGATGAACACATTGTTCAAACAATATCTAGGCATGTTTATCATTATTTTTATTGATGATATTCTTTTCTACTCTCGAGGATGATTATGCAGATCATCTTAGAATTATGTTACAGACTCTTAGGGATCACTAATTTTTGCCAAATTTAGCAAGTGCAAATTTTGGCTAAGGTCAATAGCTTTCCTTGGTCATATTATTTCCAGTGAGGGTATTAGAGCTGATCCCTAAAAGATAAAAGTAATAAGAAATTGGCCTAGACCTATCTCTCCGTTAGACATTAGGAGTTTCTTAGTTTTAGCTAGCTATTACAGATGTTTTGTTGAGGATTTATCATCTATTGCATACCCTATGTCTAGATTGACCCATAAGAAAGTTAAGTTCTTGTGGTTAGATTCCTGTGAGAAGAGTTTTCAAGAATTAAAGACTCGACTCACTTCTGCCCTAGTTTTAGCATTACCTGATGGTACATTCAATTTTGTGGTGTATTGTGATACCTTTAGGGTTGGTTTGGGTTGTGTTCTGGTAAAGAGAGGTAAGGTCATAGCCTATGCCTCTAGAAATCTTGAGCCTCATGAAAAGAATTACCCAACCCATGATCTTGAATTAGTTGCTGTGGTGTTTGCTTTGAAAATCTGGAGACATTATTTGTATGGGGTTCATGTGGATGTGCTTACGGATCACAAAAGTTTGCAGTATGTCTTTACCCAGAGAGAGTTAAATCTCCACTAGAGAAGGTGGTTAGAATTGTTGAAAGATTATGACGTCAGTGTGTTTTACTATCTAAGCAAGGCTAATGTAGTGGAAAACGCCCTTAGTAGATTGTCTATGGGCAGTGTTGCTCATTTGGGGAACAATAAGGAATAGTTAGCTCGAGACGTTCATTGTTTGGCTAGATTGGGTGTTACGTTAGTTGATTCAGCTGAAGGGAATGTTTGGATTTAGAGTAGCTTCGAATCTTCCCTAGTTTCAGAAGTAAAGGACAAGTAAGATCTAGATTCTAGTTTGGTCAAATTGAAGGAGTTGGTTAAAGACCAAAAGGTAGAGGTTTTATCCCAAGGGGGAGATGGTGTGTTGAGCTACTAAAGTAGATTGTGTGTGCCATGTGTTGATGAGTTGATACATAGAATTATGGCTGAAGTATATGGCACACATTATTCGATACACCTAGGAGCTAATAAGATGTACTGCGACTTGCCGAAAATCTATTGGTGGAATGGTATGAAGAGAGATATAGCGGAATTTGTAGCTAAGTGTGCAACTTATCAATAAGTTAAGGTAGAGCACCAAAGACCTAGTGGTTCATTACAATATTTTGGTATCCCCACTTGGAAGTAGGAAGAGGTGAATATGGATTTTGTGATGGGTTTACCCTGTTTGCACCGTTAACATGATTTGATTTGGGTTGTTGTAGACAGGTTGACTAAGTTAGTGCATTTCTTGCTAGTTCATACATCTTACATAGCTAAATATTATGCTAAGCTATACATCAGAGAGTTAGTCAGACTGCATGGAGTTCCCTTATCTATCATTTCAGATAGGGGTGGTTAGTTCACTTCCCAGTTTGTGAGAGCCTTTCAGAAGAGTCTTGGTACCCAAGTCCATCTTAGTTCAGCTTTCCACCCTCAGACAGATGGTCAAGTAGAGAAGACCATCCAAACTCTAGAAGATATGTTGAGAGCATGTGCTTTTAATTTCAAAGGTAGTTGGGATGAGCATTTACCATTGATTGAATTTGCTTATAATAGCAGTTACCATTCTAGAATACAGATGGCCCCGTTTGAGGCTCTTTATGGAAAGAGATATAGATCACCCATAGGTTGGTTTGAAGTGGGTGAGGCCACTTTGCTTGGGCTTAATGCAGTGTTTGAAGCCATGGAGAAGGTTCTATTGATTACAGAAAAATTAAAAACAGCCCAGAGTCGTCAGAAATCATATACAAATGTGAGAAGAAAGAACCTTAAGTTTTAGGTTCGTGATTTAGTGTATTTGAAGATTTCATCCATGAAAGGGGTGGAGAGATTTAGCAAAAAGAGGAAGCTTAGTCCCCGGTATATTGGCCCTTACAGAATTATGAGTCGTGTTGGGAAAGTAGCTTATGAGCTTGAGTTGCCCGCAGACTTATCAGCCGTTTATCCTGTATTCCACATCTCTATGCTTAAGAAGTGCATCAGTAACTTCACTGTTGTAGTTCTCTTAGAAATCACATATTTTCAGAACATACTTTCATACGAAGAGATTCCAGTTGAGAATTTAGATCATTAGATCTGTAGATTGAGGAACAAGGAAGTTCCCTTGGTCAAAGTTCTCTAGCAGACTAAGTCTTTTGAGGGCTCCACTTGGGAATGAAAAGCAGATATGCGAGCCAAGTGCCCTCACCTCTTCTCCGCAAATTTAGATTCAGTCAAAGGTAATACTCTTACTCAATTTAGTAACTTTCTAGTTTTAGATTCAGCTATATAGTCCTCCTTATTGAAAATTCATGCACTCACAGATTAGCTCAGAAGCTCAGTATAATTTAGATTCAGTTGTGCCATTTATTTTAGTTGTGCATGCTATCATATATCCTCAGATTCCTTGGTGTTCTTAGTTGAACTAGCCATATTTGAGGAAGAATGTTTCCAAGGGGGAGATATTATAACACCCCGTACTTTCCTAGTTCAATTTAACATTTAGAATGTCAAGTGTTGGATTCACGAGAGAATGACTTTTCATACATATAGAATTTTCCAGATTTAGACCCTCTAATGTGTAGGACTTTAAAATAGCTTTCCAATGATATTAGATTCCCCTAATCTGATAACTGAGTAAGAAGTTATAGCTATTAAGTTTCCATCGTAAAACACCATAATTTGCAACCATAACGCATCGTGAAGAAGTGTAAAGTCACAATTATCAATTTCCAGTAAGGTTCTACGATTTTGGCATATCGCGGAGAAGTCCAAATTCCTAGTTGTCCATTTCCAGTTGACCCACGCGATGTTGGCGCGTCGCGCCAGTAGCCAAAATGGCACTCCGAAGAGGTACCGTAATGGTGGCGCATCGCAGAGGAAACTCAATTCCTATTTTTTAATTTCCAGTGAGCCACCGCGATAGTGGCACGTCATGGCCACCTAGTTCGGAAAATATTTTTTTCAGTTGTGTTTAAATATTAAAAGGGGTATTATGGTGAATCCCCAAGGCCGCCCCAATCCATCTTAAACAAAGAATTAAGCATATTCCAAAGCACTTTATGCTTATTTGATCAATTCTCTATCAAAACAAAACCCTAGATCATCAAACTTTCTCTCCAAGAAAATCCAATTTCTCCATTAATTCTCCAAGAAAATTCAAGATTTAGGATTTCCAATTTAAGAACTCTAAGAATGCATCTCCAAAGCATCAATAGGATCCAAGATTCAACTTTTAGCATTTAGTTCATCAATTGAGGTATGTGGAATTTTTCAACAAGGATAATCCTTTCATCCTTGTGCTCAAAACTTCTTTTAATTACAAATTTACTGAATTTTATGTGATCCCATGAAATTAAAGTTAGGGTTTACACCCAATATGGCTAGTTATGAGATTATGAGATTTCAAGGGATTTAAAAGTTAAATTGCATGTCTATGTTCATGCATATTGAAGAGATTTCCAGATTTTAAGTAGATTTATAAATGTTTACATTACCAAGCATGAACATTATGATCTTTTAACATAAGTTTGATGCATGGGTCATTAACCCCTAATTAAAGATTGTTATTTCAAGGTTGATAGTGCTATGAGCACTTTATGACTAGACTCTTCTCAGATTATTGATAAATATTTGACCTTTTGGTTACAAGAATAGATATGAAATCCACTTTATAGATTCAGATTATAGATTTAGCTTTACAGGTACATAGTTGATTTTCATTATTAATCATTATACTATTTTAGATGTGGATTTCCATCAGAATGAGCATACAAATTTAATGGAAGTAGTATTTAGCACTGAGATGGGTACGTTACTACAGTTCCATACCCCAGAACTACGTGCCAACATAGGATTTAGATTGTTCCCACTTCTACATGGATGATAGATATGTGATCACTTAGATAAGTTATACTCCCTGCAAAGAGTATGAATCCTCTCCCCAATGTGAGGATTCCTCCTTAGGGGGACAAGAGCGTTGGACTCCATGAATGCTCACATGGTTTATGTCAGTTAGAAGAATCTTCCATGCAGAATAAGTTTTCAGATTTCTAAACCCTTAAGATAAAGTATTTTCTCTACAAATTTAAAGTTTTTGAGTTTAAAATATTGCTTTACATAAGCCTTCAGATATAAACTTACATATTTCACTTAAAATGTATGATTTGAGAATAAGAACAAAATACAAATTTCAGATCTAAGTGTAATGGCTCACAAGATTTATACTATATGCTTTATTGTTCATGATTTATGATCTTCAGTTTTCAGATTACTCAATCCTTTGTGAGTCATTTACATTTAGCATGCATAATTTTATAAATTGTGATGATATTGCTTAATTATTACATTCACCTCATATGCTCAGTACATTCCCAAAGTACTGATCCACATATAAATCTATGTGCTACATTGTTTCATAATGTAGGTTTAGGTGCTCAATATCAGTAGTATGAGTGATTTTTGAGTACCTCATCTACATCTTTGCAGTTGGTGAGTCCTCATAATTCGAGAACTTAGCTATTTAGATTTTCAGTTTATTAATAGATTATTCAGTAGTCATTTCAGATAGTTTGAGTCAGCTGGAGCCTGCCTAGTGACTCTCTAGAATCAGTCAGTAAAGGCTTCTCAGACTACTAGATTCAGTTTTAGATTTTAGTTGCAGTATTCAGATTTACAGTAATTGCCTTGTCAGACTGATGAGATTAGTATTTTTAGATATACTCAAATAATTTAGACAGTTTTTTCATATTTATTATGGTTTTATATTTATTTCCCCTTATTTTGAGATTCAGATTTGATAGAAGGTAGCCAGGGTTAGCGCATGACTACTTGTAGTTTGGGGCACCATCTGGCATCCCAAGAATCAGATTTTGGGGAATTACAAATATGGTATTAAGTTGTGAATTAAAGTTGTTGAAGTTTTTGAGTCTTTATTTTGTTTTTAGTTAGGTATATTCTGGGTATCCCTAGCACTAGGAGTCAAGGCAATCCCTTACTCTCTTTGAATTTGAATCCAAGGAGAATCCTATAGCCTATTAGTAGTATGACAGAGCGTAAGAGAGATCATATTCCTGAAGGGGTTCATGATGGTACACACTAGGTACCTCTCCCTTGTCGACATGGAGATCAGGACATTATTGACCTATAGGCTAAGTAGCTATTACCCCAAGCTGCTAACCATAGAAGGAAAGAAGAAGCTTAGTCATATGTGAGCATATGCTAACATATTTTGGGCTTTTAACACTAAATAATTGAAAGGTCTTGAGCAAATTTCATTATTTTTGATTAGTTTATGTTTGATTTTGCAGTTTAAGTTGATATGATAGAGAACCAACATAAAATGAAGCAAAGAAGTTGAAATTTGAAGAAATCTGAAGACAAGTCTGGCTGACGACATTTGTGATAAGTCGTCAGCCTTGTGATAAGCTACCAAGTTGGTCGTCATTAGTTGACAGAGAATTGGCCTAAAGTGGAAGTTGTGACTACATTTTGTGATAAGCCATTAAGGGTCAGATAAGTTATCATGTTTGTTGTCAGCCTTAAATAGGGAATGAGTTCCAGCTGGTAGAATCGATGATATTTTATGATAGGGCGTCATAATGGTAATAAGTCACCAGGAATGCCATCAGACTTAGGCAGGACATGAGAATTGGAGCAAAAGTGTGACAATATTTCTGATAAGTCATCACAGTCCTGATAAGCCATCAGAAGTTGCCGTCAACCTAAGATAGGACTAGTGCAGATTTGAAGATGACTTGACGACATTCTTGATAAGTTGTCAGGATCTTGATAAGGCGTCACTAATAGTTGTCATCTATTCCGAGAAAAAGCTGTAAACTTGATTTTCTTTCCTTATTTAGGGTAAACTATTTAAAGATTTGTTTTAGGATTTTCTAGAGGACCATTATTGGTGGGATTTATTATTATTTCCACACAAGTTCAACACCTTGAGTTTTGGACAACATATTTTGATATTTTCTCTCTTTACTTCTTGACTTTAACAACACAACTATTTTTGAGAGATTGTTATCAGTATCTTGGGATTTTTCCTTTGTGATCCAATCTGCGATTCACTAGTTGTTATTTATCTCTATAAGTTTATCTTTCAAATCATGAATTTAATTATGTGTTTCGTTCGTTACATCATGAGTGGCTAAACTTCATTAATCTTAGTTATGGGATATAGGGTTAGGTCTTGATGAGGTGCTAAGTATTCAAGATTCAAAAGGTGGTAGGATTTCTCGATAATTTTAAAGTTTTAATTAACGTCTGTTGGTTGAAAACAGTAGACACACCTGCTTTGATTTGCTTGAGAAAGAAATCAAATATAGTAGGAAGTGAATTATCAACAGGGACTCAAAAATACTTTGTTTAATAATCAGAGCTATAACAATGTTGGTTAACCTGAGGTAAAATCTGAATAGTAATAGAAATTCCCTATGTCTGAGAGGATTAGGGAATTAAATGCTTAAGTAGGTCGAGAGACATTTAATCATAACATTGATAAAGATAGATTGTTATCCTACCCACCATGAGAATCTTGAATTACTTTTAGCATCTGTCTTGTACCAGAAGCCCTAGTGAACATAATTCAAGTTATTTCATAAACTCTTGATTACAAACACTAAAAGTAAAGTGACAAACAACAACTTGTTAAACCTAAACCCCCTATTTCAGGAAACATTAAACTATCAGTGGATTAAATCACAAATAACTTGAGTTCGCACCATATTCCCTGTGGGATTCGACCCCAACCTAGTTGGGTTTTATATTGACAACGATCTCTTACATCCACTCAAGAGTGTAATTTGAGCGTTATCAAAAATGGCGCTATTAGTTAAGTTTCCTAGATTTACATTTATTTGTTGTTTTTGTTTATTTGCAGGATTTTATAGTGTATGCCAAGCACGAAAAGTTTTGGAGTAATATTATTACCACTAAATCTGGAACCGCAACAAATAGGAAGAATGGCAGAACAACAAGAGGCTGACAGACTAGTAGCCTTAGCTAGAGCTCAGGTGAATGTGCAAAATGTTAGGTAACATGCACAACATCCAAAACACGAGGACGTAGAATTAGGGGATGAGGAATTATTGAATGAGCTTATGCCTGATTCCATCATCCACTGGAGGTAATTGAAAATAGCATTAATAGAATTATTTTTCCACCCTCCAGGAGGGTATAGTTGAGGGATGAGATCGGCAATTTTAGATAGCTTCCTACTGAATCTTTGCATAAAAATTAGGAGAGATTCAAGAAGAAGCTAACACAGTGTTCGAACTATAATATGACGGACCTACACTTGATGGAGACTTTATACAGGGCCCTCAACTCTGTAACAAAACCGATTGTAAAAATGCTGTTGGTGGTTCGTTTGTTAATCTATCTTTTCAAGATGCCTCAGATATGCTAAATAGGATGACCAAATAGAGTCGGGCTTGGTATACCAGTGAGTCTGTGGTAGCAAGACCCACTATTTTGTTGGTATGTCTGCTAAACAATGCAGGAGAGGTGAGGAGCGGGATCAAGACATGGATCATCCAAAGACTCAGATGGACTTTCTCACTAAGTACTTATTATTAGGGAAGACTGAGAAAGTGAAAGTTGTAATGTCTCAAGACTGAATGGATGTGGAGCCTGAAGAAGAGGCGAATTATGTTAATAATAAGGGGGTTTCTGAGGCAATAGCCAAGGGAATCAAGGTCGGAACGTTTATGACAATCCTGGTTACAAAGACAAGGAGCAAGGAAACTGGAGAAGGAATAATGACAGGAGTGGTTTATATGTTCCTTCTGGAAATCAAAAAGCTACTGCAACTATCTCTGGAAAGATGTCCATGGAGGACAAGATAGAGAAATTGTTGAAGGAAGTTGAGGCTACCAACTCTTGTGTATCCACCATGAAGATCCATCTGACATCCATCAGTCAATTAGTGCACTCACACTTCACTGCCATAAAATAGTTGGAGCCGTAGATGAGCCAACTTTCCTCTGTATTTAACCAGGGAAAGAGCAAAATGTTACCAAGCAATATGGTTCAGAATTTGCGGAATGATGGATCATGTATGGCAATTACCACTAGGAGTGGTATGATATTACCTGGCCCTTCTGTGGGAAAATCTATAGATGGTGAGGTAGTTGTTTATTAATCCAAAGAAAGCAATCCAGTGGAGTCTGAGAAGATGGATAGTTCTGTTAATTCTTCATAGAAAGAAAGAAAGAAGGAAGAGTAAGTGGTGTTGAAAACTATCCCAAGACTACCACCTCCCTTTTCTCAACGACTAAAGAAGAAGGCCGAGGATGCAAAATTCAGCAAATTCCTGGCAATACTCAAGTAATTGGCAATAAATGTGCCTTTAGTTGAGGCACTTGAGTAAATGCCAGGATATGCAAAGTTTATGAAGGACCTTGTGACCAAGAAATGGAAGGTTAGACATGAGCCGGATGACAATCTTCTCCATTGTGGTGCTATCTCTACAAGGTATTTAGTGTAGAAAAAGGTAGACCTGGGAACGTTTACCATTCCGTGTACTATTGTTTCCCAGAAATTCACCAAAGCATTATACGATCTGGGAGCCAGTATAAACCTAATGCCACTTCCTGTGTACAAAAAACTGGGTTTGGGGAATCCTACCCCAACAAATATGCGGTTGGTGATGGCAGATAGCTCTGTGAAGAAGCCTGTGGGCATATTACACGATGTTTTAGTAAAGGTAGCCAATTTTATTCTGTCTGCTGATTTTGTAGTCCTAGATTGCGAGGTGGACTTTGAAGTGTCCATCATATTGGGTAGACTATTCCTTGCAACCGGGAGAATGATCATAGACATGAAACTGAATGACCTAAAGTTTAGGGTAAATAATAAAGAAGCACGCTTTGAGATACACTCATCCATGACTCAGTAAAAAGAGATGGGTGTTTTCTCAATTGTTGATGTTTATAAAGATGATAAAGGGGTATCAACAGGTTGTCTTGGCGAAGTCTGAGTAGTGAAGATAACCAAGTCGTGTCGCAAAAGTAAATTAGGTGCTATTGGGAGGCAACCCAAAAGTTTATATACCATTAAAGTGTTTATTTTTGTAGTTAGGATTTAGTTTATAGAAGGTGGAAAACTAATGAAATCAGCAGAAAAGGTCCTAACGGCATTCATGATATGCCGTCACAACTGCGATAAACTATTAGAATTATCGTTAGAGAGGCCAATTTTGAATTAAAGTTCTATTAAGGATGATGACATCCATGATAGGTCATCACACCTATGATAAACCGCCATAAGATGTCATCAGAAAGTAACTTAACAACCAAATTTAGGCTAATTATAAAGATCCGATCCGGGCCCAGTCGAACCTTTCCACCTTCCCACTTGTTTTTACTTTCTTTTAAGTTAGTTACATTCTATAGTTAGAGTATTTTATTTCCTTATTCAAAATTTTTTCCAAGCAAAACAAAAAGCAAGTTTCCTTATGTGTGGGTTAGCAATTAATATCAAGAATTTCTTCCTATTTTCTCTTGTGCGTGTAATCACAATGAAGGTTCTCATCAGGTATGCTCTAAATTTGACTTTTATTTTCAAGTGGTAAGGGGTTGATTAATGACAACCCAAGTCCCCAAGAGACTTGAACCAAGTTCAACTGGATAAGGGCCTGAAATTCAGAACTAGGGTTTGCTGTGGAAGCCTAAGGCTTAAAATTTAGCTCATAAATCAGAACTCGAGTGGATTTTGGGAAATAATGGGACCAAAAATTAAGTTAAAATCAAAAGTGGGGTTCTATTAAGAGCTGATGACATTCATGATAATATATCACAACTGTGATGGCTTATCAGAAATATCGTCAAAGGTTACTAAGAATGAAGTGAGTTCTGTTTAGAGCTGATGACATTTGTGATAGGCTATCATATTTATGATGGCTTATCAGAAATGTTGTCAGAAGTTCATAGCTTCTGTCTAATGCTGAAAACAATTATGATAAGCTATCACAGTCGTGATGGCTTATCAAGAAATGTCGTCACACCTGGAACCTGAAGCATGAATGAGCCTTTTCAAAGGATATAAAGCTTAAATGATTAATGCGTTTGTTTTTAGGCTCTTGAGGATTGACTAATGTTTTTTCTATTGCAATAGGAACCATATAATGGCACCCAAAGAAAAGAGCCCCATTCTTACAAAGAAGGAACAACAGAAAAGTGTACGCCGGAAGTTCATCGATAAGGAGTCTGATTATGAAGAGGAAAAACCTCTGCTCAGGAAGCGAAAGAAGAAGCAAAGCCCTAACCAGCCTCCACCACCCCCACTAGTTGAGGTGGAGGATAGTGAGGACACTGAAACAACAACTGCTTCTGAGCAGAAGGCATCTAAACATTCTGAAAAGAGCAGCATGATTCTGAACATGCTGAATCTGAAGAGGAAGAACATGATGATTCTGAGGTGCTTAAGTCTGAGGGAACAGTATCTAAATCCCCTTCTACTGAACAACAAAATGATGAGGAGTCTACAATTTGGGGAATACTTATCAAATGTAAGATCCCAAAGTTCGAGATAATGCTAGATAGCAAATTCCTAAGGCAGAGGGTATTTTCACTATTGGGCTTCACAAAATTGATAGAAGAAGACTAAAAGGATGATTCAGGTAGAAAAGTGGATTATCACCAAAGGTCTGCGTAGGTATCCTGAACTGAAGCAGAAGTTCCAGGAGTACGGCTTGGGATGGACTACAAAAGGGGGAAGCTCATTTTGCCCTGCATTGGTCTAAGTGTTTTATGTGAACTACTAGGCTCATTTGGAAAACATGTGTAGGTCAGGAGAAAGAGTTGCAGACTATCCTCTATTGGAAGGAGTTTAGGTAAGGGGCGTAAGAGTTGATATCTCAATCAGAACCATCAACAGTTTCTTGCATAGCCCCAACTTTACTCGCCAGGACACTTTACCATCAATCTATGCTCGGATTAAAAATCAGGAAAATCAACATCTGTGGTTGGCCAACATCATAGCTGAAGAGGAACCAGCATGGGTGACTAACCCAAACGAGAAAATCTATAAGTCCTCTTTGACTCGAGAGGTAAAATTTTAGTGGGTTGTAGTGCGTATGTGGCTGATGCCCACTGATGGAGATAATATTTTGGGTGACATCGAGCTATCCTAGTAGAAAGCATGGTGCAACAGCTTCCCCTTAATTTTGGGGAAATCATTACTAATGAGATAAAGATTAGAATGTTAAGAACCAGCACTGCTTATCCTTTTTTGTGTCTTATCACAGAGTTGTGACGAGCTTCTAATATTCCAGAGATTGCAGGGGTTGATGATGATATTCCTTCCCGAAAGACCCACAATCCCATATGGTGTGATAAAAATCAGCCAAGACTGAGACTTGATAGAGGTGTAGAGGTGGCAGCATACCCTCCAGTTATAGATGCCGGTTCAACTCCTAATGTGGAAGTGCAAGATTCTAAGATTGCGCAACTAATTTTTTCAGCACAAATAGGTTCAGTGCCTGAGAATGAACCCAATCCCTCAGCTACTACAGCATAAGTAGTGTTTGGATTTCATCCTATCAATATTAGAAAAGTGGCCAAACAAGTCAAATGTTGTGAGGCACAGCTACATACTTTTGCCAAACAGTTTACCGCTACAGTAGACAAGAAAATCAAGGCTTCCCTTGACCCTTTTGTGAATTTGCCTGGATGGGTTGCAGATTTGGAGAACCAATTTGATGTACCAACAAAATAAATGTCAAGGGATGATCTTGCTAAATTTAGAGCGACATTGAACAAGGTAAAGACAGATGTTGGGGTGTTGCAGCAGCACCAACTTATGGTGCCAATAGATTTGGCTATACATGAATCTGAGGAAGAAATTTCAATGCTTGTCCTCAGTGGAGATTTACTAAAGAGAAAAAAAAAAGGGGGAGCGGAAGGTCAAAGATAAGAGAGAAGACCTTGAAAGCAAGGAAGAAAGAAAAGTGAAAAAGAAGGCAAAAGAAAAGGCCGAAAAAAAGGATTGAAAGAAAGCAATAATAGAGTCCCTAGTGGATAATGAGAGATGACAGAAGGCTTTGAAAGGTAGGGATGCAAGTGCCTCATCTAGTATATCCCTACCACTACAAAGCCAGAAGCTCCCGATGGAGAGAAGGTAGCAGATGATGCAGCGGGAGAATTAGAAACCTATGACCCCCAAGATTGAGTCATTCCAGGTATACTCTAACCCTTAGTTTAGTTTTATTTTCAATTTTAATTTGAGGGTGTAGGGTAGGATGTTATTGTAACAATTTTTGGTAGATAATTAGGACTAATACAAGTACTTGAGGAAGTTAGCTTATTTTGTGACTTTTGAGCACCTCTCCATTGATCTGAGTTTATAATTGTGTGAATTACATTCATTTTTTACAGCGGTGTATCTTTTTGTGGAATTAGTCTGGCAACTTAATGATTTTTGTTAAACAAATTGCATGAATTAGATAAGTAGTGATATGTGATATACTTGTGTGCCATGTGTATGTGAGGTCTTATTCAGCTCATGTTGTATGCTGAATCTAGAACTTGCCCTGTTAGTCATGCCTAGGTTGTAGGGTAGGGGTTACGAAAGGATCATAGGCCATTTTTTATTGTAACCCACTTTCAGCCTAAATGATCTTCCTACTTTAAATAATATCCTTTGATCCTCGATTTGAGCCTATATGTCTGTGTCTTTCTGTGAAACTTCTCACCTTCCTATTTACCTTACAATGAACCTATTTTGGCCCTGGCTCTCCTTGGATACTATGCACCTTTACTTAGGCAAACAACCTAAGTTGAGGGTGGTTATCATAGGGGTTCGTGATGCAAAATGAGCATGAAGAGAGGTAGAATAAGAGAAAAGAATAAAAAGTTGGGTGCAGTGAAAAAGGAATAAGAAAAGAGAAAGCTGTGTTAAAGATGATAAAAAGATAATATGATGATTGAAAAGACCACATCCATCTTGAGAATGTGTGATCAATAAAAGAAGAGAAAGAAAAGAAGGTTGAAAAGTGAAACCCTAAGAGTTTAGTGTAGTGTCAAGGAGGCATAGTCACTCTAAAATATCCATGAATATCATACCAGCCCTTAGCCTACATTACAAGCCTAAGAAAAACCCTAAAGTGATCCTAACTAACCTACCTGAAGATTTGGGTGCTGACTATAAGGGAAATCCTTTGGCATTTGACATGCAGTGTTTGGAACTTTATTTTGAGAATGAGACTTATGATTATCCCTATGTTTATGTATGTGAATTCTGATATGAGTGAAAAAGGGATTTATTTGTTGTGAGGGCACATTGGGTATGTTGCTAAGTCACTGACTTATTTAGATAGTGTGATCTTGGTATGACATGATTCTTATTGCTGAATTTTTATCGTATCTTGATGCTTGTGAGTCGCATGGTTGTTCTTTAAAACATCAACTGTGAGTTTTAAATTGACTGACCTTGGAGATGGTGAAATTATTTTGAACTAATATGAGTAGTTAGCTGCTAATGTGTACTTTGTATTCTCTTAGTTATGTTTTGGTTGCTTGAGGACAAGCAATTGTTTTAAGTTGAGGGTGTTGATGTGTGAGCATATGCTAACACATTTTGGGCTTTTAACTCTAAATAATTGAAAGATCTTGAGCAACTTTCATTATTTTTGATTAGTTTATGTTTGATTTTGCAGTTTAAGTTGATATGATAGAGAACCAACATGAAATGAAGCAAAGAAGTTGAAATTTGAAGAAATCTAAAGACAAGTCTGGCTGACGACATTTGTGATAAGTCATCAGCCTTGTGATAAGCTACCAAGTTGGTCGTCATCAGTTGACAGAGAATTGGCCTAAAGTGGAAGTTGTGATGACATTTTGTGATAAGCCATTAAGGGTCAGATAAGTTCTCATGTTTGTTGTCAGCCTTAAATAGGGAATGAGTTCCAGCTATTAGAATCGATGATATTTTTTTATAGGGCGTCATAATGGTAATAAGTCACCAGGAATGCCATCAGACTTAGGCAGGACATGAGAATTGGAGCAAAAGTGTGACAATATTTCTGATAAGTCATCACAGTCCTGATAAACCATCAGAAGTTATCATTAACCTAAGACAGGACTAGTGTAGATTTGAAGAAGACCTAATGACATTCTTGATAAGTCGTCAGGATCCTGATAAGGCATCACCAATAGTTGTTGTCTATTCTGAGAAAAAGCTATAACCTTGATTTTGTTTCCTTAATTAGGGTAAACTATTTAAAGCTTTGTTTTAGGGTTTTCTAGAGGATCATTATTATTATTTCCACACAAGGTCAACACCTTGAGTTTTGGACAGCATATTTTGATATTTTCTCTCTTTACTTCTTGACTTTAACAACACAACTATTTTTGAGAGATTATTATCAGTATCTTGGAATTTTTCCTTTCTGATCTAATTTACGATTCTCTATTTATTATTCATCTCTGTAGTTTATCTTTCAAATCATGAATTCAATTATGTGTTTCATTCATTACATCATGAGTGGCTAAACTCCATTAACCTGAGTTATGGGATCTAGGGTTAGGTCTTGATGAGATGCTAAGTATTCAAGATTCAAAAGGTGGCAGGATTTCTCGACAATTCTAAAGTTTTAATTAACGTCTATTGATTGCAAATGGTAGACATACCTACTTTAATTTGCTTGAGAAAGAAATCAAATATAGTAGGAAGCGAATTATTAACAGGGTCTCGGAAATACTTCGTTTAATAATCAGCGCTGTAACAAGGTTAATTAACCTGAGGTAAAATTTCGGCAGTAATAGAAATTCCCTAAGTTTGAGAGGATTAGGGAATTAAATTCTTAATTAGGTCAAGAGACATTTAAGCATAAAATTGATAAAGATAGCTTGTTATCCTACCCACCGTGAGAATCTTGAATTAATTTTAGCATATGTCATGTACTGGAAGCCCTAGTGAACATAGTTCTGGTTATTTCATAAACTCCTGACTTACAAACAACGAAAGTAAAGTGAAAAACAACAACTTGTTAAGCCTAAACCCCCCATTTCAGGAATCATGAAACTATTAGTGGATTAAATTGCAAACAGCTTGAGTTCACACCATACTCCCTGTGGGATTCGACCCCAACCTAGTTGAGTTTTATATTGACAACGATCGCTTACACCCATTCAATAGTGTTATTTGAGTGTTATCACTTAGTGTATAGCACGATAGGCAGAGCTAGCTATGCAAAGATAGGAAATAGATCACGGAGTAGAGCTTAGTGTAAAACAGAATAGAGTTTGAGGTGGTTGAGCTGTAGTTATCCCTGTGTACCAATATTTATAGCCATATGATGATGATGAGGACTTGGGTTATATTGAGCCAATAGAAACAAGATCGATCATTCCTCTTATTTTCTCTTAGGTGTTAAAGTTTTATTTAACCAGTCCCATAATCCAGCTCTTAAACTTGAAGGGAGTATTTGTGGGGTTGCCTTTTGATGATGCAAATATACACTTTGTGAATTTCATTGGGATTTGTAGTTGTTATACCAATCTAGGGGTGAATCAGGAAGCACATAGATTGAGGTTGTTCCCTTTCTCGCTGATAGGAGAAGTATCTTTATAGTTAGGGAATCTCCCAAGAGGATTTATTACTACATAGACTGAGTTGGGCAAATAATTCTTAAACGAAATCTTTCTTCTGTCCAGGATATTGTAGCTCAAGGATGATATATATAATTTTTGGCAGCTACAGTTCGAGTCTATGTATGAGGCTTGGTTAAGGTTCAAGAAGAAGTTGAGTACATTGCCCAACCATCGAATTTTAGGGACAAGCTTATTGGAGATATTCTACAAAGCCCTGACCATTACTTCCAAAGCAATGACAAAAAATATCTCTGGAGGATATTTTATGAGATTATGCTAGGAGGTAGCTTTTGATTTTCTAAACTTGATTTCTCTCACTAACTGAGGGTGGAAAACTTGAGAGTATGAAAAGGGTTCTTGCACTTATGCCATTGGAGCTTCCAGTGACAAGAGAGTGGATGATGATTCTGTTGAGCAACAAATTGCATTGTTGAGGTCTAATAATGGATTGATGGAAAAGTAGTTCGCAACCGTGAATTCTGAGAAAGTCAACACAGTAGGAGCATAGGGTGAAGCCTCTAGAGCTTACGAGTCTACATTAAAAAATGAGGCTTAATGTTTGGTTCATCAGTTGGTGGGTTTTTTAGCCCAAAATCAAAGAAACTAAGGTCATAACTACTATAGAGATAGATACTAAGACCGCAGTAGGGAGTGAGATGGTGATTGGAGATGGAAAAATTACTACAAGGAGAAGGGAGAAAGGTATATTCCACCAAGCAGCCAAGATATTAAATCGCGAATGGAGGTGATGCTGACCAAACTGGTGAAGAAGAATGTCAAGAGGCTAGACTTAAGGAAATTAAGGCGGATATTTAAGGATTGAACCAAAAGGTTGAGTCTCATGCGACTGCTATCAAGAAACTAGAGCATCAATTTAGCCAAATGTCGGCTATGTTGAATCAAAGGAAGTCAGGTACCCGCCCGAGTTTGTTGGGAAGGTCATTTAGGCTAAAAGTGGATTCAAATAAGAAATGGCCTATGATATTTTCCTAAACGACTATCCTACAAACCATATAAAACAAACCAGGTAAGTTCTAGATTTAACACACAAAGGGAACTAGGTAGTATCTCACACATGCACAACACAGAGTTACATCAGAAGCTACTACCTATCTGGTTCATGCATAAGTTAGCTATGATTATCATGTACCTAATTATAATACCATAACAAGATCCACAAAGGTCACACATATGTACATTCACACAGTTCTTAAAAAATTTTTGGAGGGGAATCATTTTTCTCAAAATCAATTAAAATATGAAAACTACCCAAAATACTTAAAAATCTCCTTATCACACAAAACCAAACACAATACTAAACAAAGATATCGCAACACATGTTTTAACCCTACACATATTGGTTTGACAATAATACCATAGCCAATAGGAAAAAAATATGGTAAAAAAAATCTACAGTAGCTATAGTAAACCCCACCCCAACTAAAAATTGCATATTGTCCCTAATATTCTAACTAAATATAAAGCAAGGGAATAAGGATATACCTGGGACACACTAGGCGTATGTGTTATGATCACCCTAAGGTAAAGGTATTTGGACTGGCAGAGGCGGTGGAGGTAGCGATTCACTACTAGGAGGTGCACCCACTGCTATCTCACCCTGCCTCGGTAAATCAATAGCTTCAGTCTCCACTGTCTCAAGTTTGGCCTATTTTAGGGCCTGGTCATATGGCATCATGGGATCCTGTAGGTCGCCATCTCGACCTCTCTTGATCTGTACGATGGAGACTATTTTATCATCCTTCATAAATAAGTACCCGAGCCCATGCAGAGGTGACGTCTGAATAACTGGTGGTATGACTGGAGAGATGGATGCCATATGAATCTCTATGAGAGAGTATGTCTCTTCTTATAGAGAGCCATATGACAACCATCCCTATGGTCATACCACCACTTGTTCAGACATAACCTCTACATGGGCCTGGGTACTTTAACTTATTCACGAAGGATGATAAAATGGTCTTTATTGTAAGGATCAGGCGAGGTTGAGAGGGCAACCTATAGGATCCCATGATGCCATATGACCAGGCCCTAAAACAGGCCAAACTTGAGACAGTGGAGACTGAAGCTATTGATTGGCCGGGGAAGGCCGAGATAGCAGTGGGCACATCATCTAGTAGTGAACCACCACCACCATCACCACTTCCACCAGTCCAAATACCCTCACCTGAGGGCATTCATAGCACAAATTCCTAGTGTGTCCTAGCTATGTCCTTATTTCTCTGCTTTACATTTATTTAGCGCATTAAGGATAATACACTATTTTTAGTTGAGGGTGGGGTATACCATAGCTGTTGTGGGTTCTTATTGCCATGTTTTTTTCTGATTAGCCATGGTATCATTACAGAACCAACGTGTATAGGTTTAAAATATGTGTTGCAATATGTTTGTTTTGTGTTTTTTTAATGTAATTAGGATATTTTTAAGTATTTTAGGCCGTTGTCATACTTTTCATTGATTTTGAGAAAAATGATTCCGCTCTAGAGATTGTTTTTAGAACTGTGTGAATGTACATATGTGTGACCTTTGTTGATTTTATTATGGTATTAGAATTAGGGACATGATAATCGTAGCAAACTTGTGCATGAACTAGATAGGTAGTAACTTCTTATATGACTTTGTACCATGTGTGTGCGAGATACTACCTAGTTCTATTTGTGTGTTAAATCTAGAACTTACTAGATTTGTCTTGCTTAGGTTGTAGGATAGTCGGTTAGGAAAATATCATAGGCCATCTTTCATTTGAGTCCACTTTTAGCCTAAATGACCTTACCAATGTGAAATAATATCCCTTGATTCCTATTTTTGGGCGTTATAGTGTATTTTTCTTGTTACACTTTTCATGTTCCCATTTGTGTAGTAATGAACCTATTTTGGCCCTAGTCCTCATTGGATATTGTGTACCTCAAATCAAATAAATAACCTAAATTGAGGGTGGCTATCATAGGGGTGCTTGATATAGAGTGGGTATGAAGAAGGGTAACATAATAAAAGTTAGTAAGGCTAGGTATGATAGAAAAAGAAAAAGAAAAACAATAATAGAATATAAAAAAGAAAAGAAAAATAAAGAATAAAAGATACCACACCCAACATAAATGTGCATTAAAGAATAAAAAAGTAGAAATAAGGTGGAATAAAAAAAAATTGGTGAAAGTATGGACCCCAAAGTTAGTGTAGTGCCAAGGAGGCTTAGTCACTTGAAATCTATATGTACCATACCAGCCCCTCAAGCTTACATTACAAGTCCAATAAAGTCCTATAGTGATCCTAACTTGATAGTATGAAAACTAAGGTAAAGAAAATAAGGGCAAGCCTATCATATTTGATGTGCATTGATTGAACTTATCTTTTGAATGCGAGGTTCTCTTAACCATTAACCATCCCCGCATTGACATACTTATTTCATATTATTTAGTGGGACTTCTTTGTTGTGAGGTCACATAGGTTGCATTACTGATTGTTATCTTGTTCGGGTAGTGTATCCTGCATATATGCATGGTTGTCTGCTACTAATGTAATTGCCTTATCTTGATCTCATTATGTCATATTATTGTTCTTCATGTCTATTCACAATTGGTTTTGACTTGATTGAATAGGAGGGAGTAACTTTGTTTGAGCTTAAAGTGATGATTGACTACATTAGATAGCTTAGATTCTCCTAGTTAAGCATCATGTTTTTATTTGGTTTTATTGTGTTACTTGAGGACATGCAAATGTTCTATGTTGAGGGTGTTGATGTGCTATAGAAATATATCACTTTTGAGTTTAAAACTATACAAGTTTCTTAGGTTGTTTTGTTAGATATGATGTATTTTGGGTATGTTTTGCAGTAAATTGGGTTTTTGATGATGAACTACAGAAAAAGATGAAAATTAAAGTTTTTGGATACTTATTGAGGCTATTTTAGCCGTATGTTCCAGTTAAAAGACATAGGTGAACTTAGTATGTATTAAAAATTAAAGTTAAAGGGCTCAAAAGCAGAAAAAATAGAAGACTCTGCACTATCCTATGTTCACATATGTTCCGTATGGGATATGTTCCGTATGTATCCTAGGATAGTGAAGACATCAAAAGTCTAGAGAGCTGCAGAATCTATACTTGAGTTTTGGCACTTACCCATGTTAACATTGGATACATATGTGGTTCATACGGTTCACATGGTTCATATATGGCCTAAGTAAGTGGCCACCGACCTTGTTTTTCCTTTTTCATTTTGGATTTAATTTTTAGGGTTTTCTTGTGTACTATATATACCCTTTAGTTGTTTTATATATTGGGGGCACACTCTTAACACTTACAACTCATATATTTGATTCTGAGATCCGAATTCGGTCTTGGAATTACTTTTTATTGATTTTGGTTCTTAATTTAGTTGAAACTTGGGGTTTTTTATAGTTTATTTTTGTGATGTTTAATGCACTCAATCATGAATATTTTTGATCATTTTACAAGCACGAGCGGCCAAACCCTTAGAGAGGGTTGTGGGAACCCTAGCGGATTGATGAAGTGGGTGAAGTGCTAAGTTATTTTAAACTGATACCCATGCATATATTGTATTATCTTTAGTTTAATAAATGTCTTAGAGGTTGCAAACATTAGGATCTGACCTAGGGTATCACTACTTTATCCAAAAAGGAGTAGTGACTAGGAAAAGATAATTACAACTGTAATTTAAAGATTAATTGTCGATCTAGGCTAACAAGTTTTATCTATGTAAGACTTTTATCTATCATCTAATAGATAAAGATTCAAAAGATAATAGTTAACTAGGATCTAGGATAAGGGTTAGTACTACAACATCTTGAGTCTCAAAAAGTAAAGTGTCAAATTCTTCAATGAGTCCACAAGACTGTTGACGGTATATAACTTATGAGATTCTACATATAAGGTATCAGGTTTGTTCAATAAATCATGATAAGCCTGTTGATTTGATAAGATAGAGGAGCACAAGCCTTGTGTTCTCCTACGACTGATTACAACTATAGTTGATATTTATTACTTTTTGAGATTTTTACTACAAACCCTATTTACTTTTCCATTTTCGTATTACAGCAAGTGAGATCGACAATTCTATGTATTCCTTTGGGTTAAACCCCAACTTGAGTTGGGTTACTATATTTTGACAATGACTGCAATAGCCTTTTTGGGTGGTGTAGTTTGGGTGGATCATTAGTCGACTAGTAATTTTACCTGTACTTGTTGATGTTCTAATTCTACCTATACTCTATTTTTTATGAGTGCAACAGATCTTTCTGCAGTTGACACACAAATTATGCTTAACATAATGATCTTGGCTTGATTTAAGGGTAAGCACCATATTTGGGCAACCTTTCAATCTTTTTATAATTTTGTCGCCTCTGATTTTTGGGTCTAAGACAATTTCCATTCAGTTATGTTTTGGGATATTTTTTCTATTTTTAGACTCAGTTATTTTTTAGATATTCTTGCATGGTCACTTTAAGTTGCCAGAAATTATAATAGGTAGAGGTTTCCCCACTCTATTTCATGTTATGGATAATGGCGTTTTGAATGATTAATAGTTTTTTAATGACACATTTTTAGAACTTGTTGAAAATCACATAAGCTAATACTATAATAAATGTGGAGATGACACTTTAATGAGTATAGATAGTCATAGAAGGGTTCTCTTGCAATAGGTTAGGGCGGGTGCAAATTATGACATATAGGATTATGAAGAGATGGTATCAGAGCAGTGGGTTCATATATCTCATTGTATAATAACAAGTCAACTAGTGTCCTACGAAAAAGTACAGAGACTTCTATACTTTTCTTCATGAGGCTACAAGGATTTAGGAAAATAATTTCATTTTTCATTCATCATTTTGTGCTATTTGTTGATTCCAATTGGTATCTGGGAATCCAAATTGGTATCTAATCCTTTTACTTTAATTTGCAGATGGTAAATACTTGTTCCACCTATGCAACAACAACAACACCTATAGCACCACCTACAATGACTATGAAAGTCGTAGTCCAAGGTATGCCTTGAGTTAGAGATTGAGTAAGAAGAAGAGGATGGGGAAAATTGCCTATTAGGGTTGAAGTGTAGGAAGTTGGGAGACCATTAAGACAAAGATCACCATCCCTTCCCCTAACACAGGATGCTCAGGCCATGGTCAGGATGAAAAGAAGGTAGTTGAGAAATAAGAGTTTCTAGCTTTGGAGAATATGGTGTCAACACCAAATAGTGCAACCCATGTGGCTTTTTCTTTAGAGGTGATCTAACAAGTATTAGAATTCTTGGTTATATTTTCTAGCACTAGCTACACTCTAGTTATTCTGATTTCTCCATCCCCAGTATTGCAACATATCGTCGCTATAGGACTAAGGATGGATACAATCTCTTAAACATAGGGTTTATCCCTAATAGGTACTTGGACCAGTAATGACTAATGACGAGCATGGGATATTTTGTAAGTTTATAAAAATGAAGCCCCTAATATTCCAAGGTATAGAGTCTGAGGATGATTTTGAGTTATTAATCGATGGTTTTGAATGGCTGCACAAAATGGATATTATTGAAAAGTATGGGGTGGAGTTTTTTTGCATTAGCAATAGGATGAAGCTATACAATGATGGAGGTTATTTATAGAGTGTAGGATAACCTTTCCTTCATTTACTTGGGCTAAATTTCAAAACATATTCCTTAAGAAGTATGTTCCCCAACTTATCATGACTAGAACAAGGATGAGTTTCTAAGATTTGAGCAGGGTAACATGCCCTTAGTGGCCTATGAGGCCAAATTTCATGCATTGTCCCGCTATACATTATAGTTGATTATCTCAACAAAGGAGCAAATTAGGTATTATGTGATGGGTCTAAATTTGGGATTTAGTTGGCTCTTTTTTTCTGTGGAAGGGATAGGTAAGTCTTTCCAGAATATTGTTAGATTTTCCAAGAAGGCTGAAGTACTTGATAAATAGGGAGAGGTAAAGATAGAAGATAAAAAGGCTCGAACCTCAGTCCAATTTAGTAGTACTTTCTCAAAAGGATGTGGTTCTTCCAAACCCTACTATTTATCTATGTTAGTCTCTGTAATAGCCTTATCTGGGGTCGATTAACAGCCTTCTCTAGCCAGAAACTATACACCTTTGGTTTTTTAAGTTCAGA
The DNA here is from genome assembly GCF_002878395.1 of Capsicum annuum. Taxonomy (NCBI): domain Eukaryota; kingdom Viridiplantae; phylum Streptophyta; class Magnoliopsida; order Solanales; family Solanaceae; genus Capsicum; species Capsicum annuum. The sequence goes on from NC_061118.1 coordinate 123,360,713, forward strand.
GGCCTCCTTTGGGTCCCAAATGCTTTGACTATGGTGGTTTGCGACACGCTAGAAAGAATTTCCCTTCCTTATTGTCTGTAGGTCAGTTGACTTAATGACCAACTTTTACTACTCTAGTTTTGATAGGTTGAGATAGCTGAGAAAATGGTATGGGTCATCCATAAGGTAGGGGTAGGGACAAATCTAAGGGTGGAAATTAGGATAACTGAGGTGGAGGAAAAGTTGGTAGAATGGAGCTTAGAGTGGTAGACGTGGCAGCAAGGTTGGTGATAAGGGATATTTTATGAAGTTTTAACTCATCCTGAGGTAGAAACATTCAATGCAATGATCACATATATTATTCTTATCTATGATAATATGGATTCCATATTATTTGCTATTGGTTCCATATTTTCTTATGTGTCAGTGAAACTTTCTGTGGGTTGGGACTTATACTGTAAATATCTTGATGCTTCCATGTATGTGTCTACACTGATTGACATTTATGTATATTAATCAAGTGTACTGTGTGTGTATATGATGTTCATGGCATTTAAGACCCTAGAAGACTTAGTTATTTTAGATATGGAGGAATTTTATGTTATTTTAGGAAGGAGTTAATTGTCCCCTTACCATGCTATTCCTGATTGTTATGCCATAATCGTTACTTTGGAAATGCCTAAGGAAAATAAATTAAAGTTGGAACATTTAAGCTGAATTTGGTGAGTGTTGCATCTATAATTCATGCTCAAAAACTAGTTAGGACATTTCAATCTTATTTTTGGGAAGATAAATCTGTAGTTCCTCTAGTAACATTAATTTCAGTGGTATGTGAGCTCTTAGAAGATTTTTGAGAATATCTTTCTTGCAAGCCTCCAGATTGGGAAGTTAATTTTTTTTATTAACCTAGAGTCGGGGACTAGACCCAATTCTATACCTTCATATGATATGATACCGTAGAGTTGAGAGAGTTTAAATACCAATAGCAAGAGCTATTATAAAAAGGTCTTTATTCACCCAATTATCTCTCCTCAAGGTGCACCAATGTTTTTTGTGAATAAGAAAAATGATAGTATAAAGTTATGCTTAGACTTTCACCCGTTAGTTGGACATCATGGAGCTCAACATGGTTTCATCCTCTGTTAGTTGGACATCCTTAAGAAAATCATTCAGTGGTGAGTGTTTGTGCTTTTCATTCTTGGATGTTAGTTTTGAGGGTCACCCGAACTGGTTATAGCATTAGTAGAAGGTTGCAGACATTGGTCATCCCAAATTGTGTGTCCAGGCAACACCTTATGGGATTGCCCTTATGCTTGCCATTATAGAATTTTATGGATGACCTATATTTCTTAAAGTTTATTAAGACAGGGTTGCGCGGACAGGACTCAAATGACTTTCTACGTGGTTTAGAGTACATAGTAGGTTTAGAAATGCAAAAGAAGGTTGTGTTTGGAAATTATAGTTTGTTGCATGATTAATACCTTGGATTCCATTAGGTTTAGATGAATTTTTTCTTAGTTATACGGGTATCGATGTGATATCAGAGTGTTGAAGCTTAGATTTGTGTACATCAACCCTCCTCAATTCAATTGAAGGCTAGTTAGTTGTTGAAGTTGAGTTTGAGTTATTTGAAAATTGTAGGAAGGAGGATGAATGATAAATGGATGCCTTCAAAAAAATCCCTTGAAAGAATTCTTCTTCTTAAAGGTTATATGGGGAGTTGTGTGCAGAGCATGAGGGACCAGTACCTCATCCCTTATAGCTTTAAAGCTATCCCTATCCATTGACTTTCACGGATGAAAGTCCTTTTAGTAGTGGATATTATAATGACCCTCTAGGTCATTTCCCCAATTATGCACATTTTGGGAGTTTTGAGCCTTCCCACAGCGGCTACAGGTCATTTGTGACTTGTCAAAATTATCGATTCGATTATCGAATAGTTGATTTGGGTTTTAGGTTTATTTACCTATTTTGGAGCTTTTACTATTAAGGAATTGGTCTCGGACAAAAATTCCTAGAAAATGACCTCAGATGAGAATTTCGACAGTCCCATCAGCTTTACAACATTGATTTTAGGTTGGGGGATACTTGGTTTGGGTCCCGAGGCTTCCAAACTCATTTTGGGATATTTGATGGATTCTTTGAAAATCGAACTATAGGTGTGGGCTACACATTTAGTTGAAATAATCTTGGATGAAAGTTTTTATGGTTTTATAGAGTTTGAAATGTTAAATTTGGTATGGTAACATAGTTCGTTTGTGCGCACAAGGTTTCAAACAAATCTCAATCACCCAAGCAGAGTCTAATTGTACTTGTCAAAATATGAAGCTTGGCACCATATGATGCAACCATTAAAGTTGTGGTTGCTTAAGCGACTAGGGGATCACTTTAGCGATCGTCCTTGGACCCACCTAGCCGCTTAAGTGATCATGCTTTGTTGAAACCTTCTCGGGTTTCACCACACAGTAAGGGAACAAGTCCCTCAAAGTCAATCACATACAAATACACAGTAAAACAACCATGAATAAAAGACAATGCAGGAAGAGTATAAACACAAGATTTTAACATGAAAACCCCCGTGTTCAAGGAATGAAAAAGCACTGCTTGCCCTCAAAATTTCCTCAGAAATCCACTATAATCAACCTCTTGATTACAGAAATGATTTCAACCTAACTCCAGGCACCTCCTGCTTGTAGTAACTCTACTACAGCTTAAACTTTGAATATAACGAAGACTCCCTCAACACTGGTTGACTCTAACTATTTTAGACTTAGGAAACTCTACCTGAGGACACTCAATCAAGAAGGAAAGTTCATTACTCTTATAGATTGAGTAATTTATTTACAAATCAAAACTCACTCAAGATAAACTTGGGTTTTTGCCTCTTTCTCTTTTCACTCTTTCAATTTGAAAAAAACCATTTGATGAAGAAGAATAATTTTCCTTTTATAGATGATTGATAATTAGGAATAAAATGTCATTGGACCAGGTGTCCTAATTAGTACAAGAATCACCTACAAGTTTGTTACAAAAATAGATTAAGCTTTGAAGATGCCAGCTGTACTGTTTCCTCGAACATCCAGAGATCTGGTCTTTTGTAGTTATCTTCTCATCATCAAAACTACATACAGAAATTTCCCCCCTTTTGATGATTACAAACCAACCTCAAAGCTTTGAGCATCAATGTACATTTATCATATCTAGGCTATCCTTAATGTTAGAAAGGGTCACCTCTTTTTGTTCTTTATCTTTGTGTTGGCCATAAAGAAAAACAAAGAAACCTAGATAACTAGACTCTCTTCCATTGCTAACATAGATGGATCTCCATTCTTCTCATATTTATCAGATTCACTGGAAGAATCTCCCCATGCCACCAGAGCTTGCTTTACAATATACTCAGCTGTTGCCTTCATTCTTAAATTTTTAGGGACCTGGTCTCCATTCTTTTCCTTGTCACCTCCAGTCTTCAGATAACCTTGATAATCCAATTTGTACTATGGACAGTCCTTAATGAAAGGCTTAGGACTTTCACATTTATGACATACTTCAACATTGCTTTCTTCTTTGCTAGTGTTTCCTCTTCTTTGGAATGGACTACTCTTCTTCATGGCTCTAAGAATCCTATTTTACAAATAGGCAACATCAGTATCATATTCACTTGAATCCTGTTTTGAAGCCTTCAATGCCAGATATTTTTCTCTTTTAACTTTTTTTCTTTTCAAGCTCTTGCTACTTCTTGAGCTCATGATTCTTTAGGCTTCCAATCAATTCATCCATAGTGAGGTTCTTCAGTTTTCTTGCTTCAGTTATAACATCCACTTTTCTTTCCTATTACTTAGGAAGAACTCTAAGAATCATTTGTACTTTCTTGTATAAGTGAATCACTACTACTAAGAAGAGAATCTCATTAGTGATAGAAATGAATATTGTATACATTTCTTGGATGGTTTCTCCTTCTTTCATGGTAAAGGTTTCATATTGAGTGGTCAGCATTTATACTTTAGAATCATTCACATCAGTGGTGTCTTCATGAGTAGTCCTCAAGAAATCCCAGATCTCTTTGACATTCTCACAAGATGAGATCTTGTTATATATATCATACCCTATGCCATAAACTAGCAATTTCTTGGCCTTGTAATTCTTCTCAATTTTCTTTTTGTCTTCATCATCCTACTCTATCCTGCCTTTAAAAACTATTCTAGTTATTTCTCCATCTTTGACTTCTTTAACAAGAATACGAGGACTATCAAGGATTATATCCATGAGTTCACTATCCTCATCTATAATGAAGTCAAATATCCTGGCTTTCCACCACCCATAATACTGCTCATTGAATCTTGGTGGTCTAGTGGTATATTTCCCTTCTTTTATATTAGGTGGAGTAGCCATGCTAACCAAGATACTCTAGGTGTGAACCTTTTATAGTGACCTCGCTCTGATACCAATTATTGAAACCCTTGGATCTTGCACCACATAGTAAGAGACTAGGTCCCTCAAAGTCAATCACAGGGAAAAACACAGTAAAGCAACAAGGAATAAAAGGCAATATAGGAAGAGTAAAAACACAAGATTTTAACATTGAAACCCCCTTTCCCAAGGAAGGAAAAACAACAACTTCCCCTCATAAGCACCTAAAAAATCCACTATAATCAACCTCTTTATTGCAGGCTCAAATTCAGCCTAACTCTAGGAACCTCCTTCTTGTAGTAACTCTACTAAAACTTAACCTTGGCAACTCTACCAAGGTTTTCTCAACACTGGTTAACTCTAACCAGTTTTGAACTTAGGCAAATATACTTAAGAAATCTCAATAAAGAAGGAAAATCCATTACTCTTATAGTCTGAGTAATTCATTTACAAATCAAAACTTACTCAAGACACTCTCTAATTCAGCACACAAAATTAAGAACTTAAGTTGAACTTAGTTTTTTTCCCCTTTCTCTTTTCACTCTTTGTATTTGAAAAAATCCATTTAATGACGAAGCATATTTTTTATGTTATAGATGAGTGATGATAAGGGCTAAAATTTCATTGGACCAGGTTTCCTAATTAGTACAATCAACATTTGCCAGTTTGTTACAAAAACGTACAAAGTTGTACGGACGCGTGCCAGCTGTACTGTTGCCTCAAAAATCTTGGGACCTGGTCTTTTTTATTCATCTACTCTTCAACAAAATATATATAGCACCCTTGGACCTGCCCAACTGCTTAAGCGATGGCCTTTTTGCTTAGGCGAAGGTTAATTCAGCGGTACCCGACTGCTTAAACGAAGGCTTGATATTTTTTAGGGGATTACTTAAGCAATAATTTAATCGCTTAAGAGGTTATCCCTTAAGCGATCATCAGTTACTTAAGCAGCATTTACAAGGGATTAAATCCCCCTTTTTATCCTACAATTCCCATCATTTGCTCCTCTAGATTTACACCATTTTAAGAGCTTAAAGAGAGAAAAGAGTGGGTGTTGATGCTAAAGTAAGTTAAGCTAACACTCCATTGTCATTTACCACTATTTTACCCATCAAATTCCAGCCCATTTCATGGTAAATTCTTAGAAATTAGGTCTTTAAATCCTTATACCTTAGGGGCTAATTTGGACCACAACTTATACGCCTTTTTTGCTCAACGTTTAAGCACACATTTCTTTTTTTTCTTGAGACTTCATGATAGATTCAATTTTGGATTCAATTTGTAGGCCCACCAGACTTCATGGTGTTTATCGATCTGGAGAAGGCATACGATAAAGTCCCCAGGGAGGTGCTTTAGAGATGCTTGGAGGTGAGTGGAGTACTGCTGGCATATAACAGAGTGATTAAGGATATGTATGATGGAGCGAAAATCCAGGTGAAGACGGCGGGAGGAGACTCAGAGTATTTCACTGTCCTGACAGGATTGCACCAGGGATCTACTCTTAGTTCCTTTTTGTTTGCGTTGGTGATGGATGCGTTGACGCGATGCATTCAAGGGGAGGTGCCGTGGTGTATGCTTTTTGCAGACGATGTAGTGCTGATAGATGAGACTCAAGGGGGTGTGAGTGACAAATTAGAGGTGTGGAGGCAAACTCTTGAGTCTAAAGGGTTCAGGGTGAGCAGAAGCAAGACAGAGTATGTGGAATGCAAGTTTAATGACGTGAGGTGGGAGAATGAGGTAGTAGTAAAGCTGGAAGAACAGGAGGTATGTAAGAGGGATAAGTTCAAGTATCTTGGGTCCGTGATCTAGAGTAATGGTGAGATTGATGAGGATGTCTCGCATCGTATTGGGGCGGGATGGATGAAGTGGAAACTCGCGTCGGGGGTGCTGTGTGATAAGAAGGTGCTGCCCAAGCTTAAAGGCAAATTCTACAGGGTGGTAGTCCATCCGGCCTTGTTGTATGGAGCGGAGTGTTGGCCAGTTAAGAACTCCCACATCCAGAAAATGAAGGTGGCAGAAATGGGGATGTTGCGCTGGATGTGTGGACTGACTAGAGGGGATAGAGTTCGGAATGAGACTATCCGAGAGAAGGTTGGTGTGACTTCAGTGGAGTGCAAGATGCGGGAAGCACGATTGAGATGGTTCGGACACGTGAAGAGGAGGGGCATAGATGCCCCGGTCCGTAGGTGCGAGAGGCTAGCATTGGATGGTTTTAGGCGGGGTAGGGGTAGGCCGAAGAAGTACTGGGGCGAGGTGATTAGGCGGGACATGGAACAGTTACAGCTCACCGAGGACATGACCCTAGATAGGAAGGTCTGGAGGGCGCGAATTTCGGCAGAGGATTAGGGCCAGTTTGGGTCGCTAGTGTAAGGAATTACTTGGAGGGGGTTTTATTCCTGTTATGATTCCGTCTTCCGTGTTCCATGTTTTATTACGAATCTGTGTGCTTTCCTTTGCTTTCTCTATTTTATATTACTTATGGGTGCCGTATTTATGATATGTAATCTGCTTCTGTGCTTTACTACGTGTTTGTGTGGTATCTCGTGTCTTGAGCCGGGGGTCTATTGGAAACAGCCTTTCTACTTCATCAGAGGTAGAGGTATGGACTGCGTACATCTTACCCCCCCCCAGACCCCACTAAGTGGGAATACACTGGGTTGTTTGTTGTTGTCTTTATATAGAAATATGGGTCTTGTTTTAATCCTAATCATGCATAAATTACTATTTTAGTAGTACAAAAACATCTTGAGATTGGGAATGAATGGTGGATCAATTATTGATGATTCAAGACTTGTGGTTTGACATTTGAGGTAGGCTTCGATCTACTCTTCTTTATAAGATAGCGAATGATATATATATATTTATATATTATATGCTAGGTAAGGATGATAGGAGATGATTATGGTTAGGATACCATAACTTATCCTAATTTAGGAGTTTGGGGATATAATGGTGCATCAACTCTTAAGATAAAATACTTGTTATGACTATAGGATCCTATTGCCCTAGGTTATTAGCATATTGATTATAGTTGAGGCTAAGGACCCCTTTAGTAAAAGGTTACTACTTGAATTAGGTTATTGTTATGTTCCCCAAATTGTAGTATCGATATTATGCTAGTTGTATACTATAAGGCATGAGGTCGTGGTTACGATACTAGTTGGACTACAAGTTAGTATTCTATCCTCATAAATAATGTAATTTTAGTTTATGTATGCTTAGATACTTATGATTATATTGTTTGGATATTGGTGATGGCATGAATAGATAATGGTACATCCATGCTCACTTAGTGGTATGTTTCCAACTAAAATATTGGTTTTACTACTATTGTCTAAAAGAGATTTATTCCCACTTTTCACTTTTAAAATGGATTCTTTCAATATGGGGATCATACCATCTTAATGGATGTTTTATGAGCTTCTGGAACTAAAATTGATGTTTTTATAGTTTTGACTGAGATATATTTTTATTATTAGTTTTACCACTACTATGTACTTTGGTCGTGAGAGATTTTGACCCTTTCTGCTATATTATAATGATTTTGTCCCAAAGTTGACCCCGAACAATCAATTTACAGACGCACACACTTTTAGCCATAGTTTGATTCTTTGCATTTATTATATATGTATATATATCCTTATGATACTAGATAGAGTAGACTAATGATGATGATAACCAGAAATCCTAGATCGGGACTAGGTTTGAGTATGCAGGTACTCCTTAACTCCTTAGGAGCCCCTTTATTTGTGAGTCATCATGCCAGAGAAAAGAGGTTGCCATAGGTTCTTCCTTTGTGATCCATCAAACTAGAGGAGTTTATACACTACGTACATTATGGCACTAGGATCGGTTATGGTATTATTAATTTACTTACATTCATTCATGCTTGTGCATTGCCTATAACCAGAATGGTTTTTGGTACCTATAACTATCATCTTTATTGATTTTTATATAGGTATAGGTTATGAGTATTATTTGTTGAGTACTGATCAAACTTTTTATTTTATTGTGGCCTGATTAGTTATTGTTTGTTCGAATAAGCTGGTTATTATATTGTTGTTAGTATGGTTAGTTCGTGCTAGGTTGATTATCAAACATACTGATATTTGAGTTATGATTCTGATACTTTTCCTTATTATGGTAGTTTACTTTATATATAGTATAGTCGTTATTAGATACTCTACTATAGGACATGATCATGATAATTTTGGTCATCGACTTGGTTAGGATTTCCTGGAGAAGTTAGATTGACTACCTTGGGTAGTACCTTTAAGGTAGTCTTTTATACCTATTTATATATACATATATAGCTATGATATTATCATATATACCTCTCTTCCCTTATTTATTCACATTGTATACGTATTTCTTGGCCTTGTATACTACTATATTTATCCTTCTTCTACTATTTATTTGTTTATTGACCAATGATATAGGGTATAGTTCTTTAGTGTTTATATACGGCTAGAATAGGATAGTTTATACTTATTACCTCTTTATCTTTATGTGTTTAGCTTCCTAAATAGTTGCCTATAGTTTATATTCCTACTTTGCATTTCATTTACATTTGCATTATCTTTGGAGCTCAATGGACAATTGCTTACTTACTATCATGTGTTTAATACTCATACTAACTTTTGTAGCCTGTAGATCAGTGTATGGTTTCTCCCTGTTATTGTGTGCATCATACGAAATTGGTATGGATTAGCAATTTGGGGTGAGATTCGGACTTTTGGAGCATTACTACCCTCCTTCTTGTGGTTTAGACTAGTCTTTATATTATAATCAGAGATGAGTTGTACATATATACTTATTTAGTATTTGACATTGAAATCTTCATGTATTAGAAGCTCTTGTACTGATTCCACTAGGTTTTAGGACTAGCTTATATGTATTAGGATTTTATAATATTTAATTTGTAATTTTCCCTCCACTTATTTAGATAGTTTGTTACTAAAGGTTCTAGATTATGTGTCGGCTTACCTACTGGTGGGTCATAGTAAGTGCCATATGACTTCATAAATTGTGCTATGACATATTATATAATCTGATAAAGAGTAGAGCATTTAAAGATAAGATATTGAAAAACTGTAAGACCTCGAATTAATTTTTTACCATCCCACATGTGTTATGTCAATTTTTGACATGAATTATGTTTAGGGATGTTAAAAAGAGTGTTTTAGGAAAGTTTTAGAATTTTTTAAAGACGTTCAGGGCTATTTTGGAACTTCTAGGTAGTATTCCTCTACGATAATGGCATGCCATTCCATTGGAGCTCCACAATAGCAGCATGGCATAGGGGCTAACCTCCGTGATTTTGCGTGCCTCACTACTTTGGTAAGAACGCCTAATTTTAAGTTTATTCACATGGGGTGAAGGGTTTTTGATCTTTGTTCCCCTTGAACGAATTATAAACATAAAATAACCCCTTTTCCTTTAGTTTTAAAAGAACAAAATCATTTTTTTCCTCTCTAACTCAAAACCCAAGAGAGCTCAAGTATTTTACAAGGAATTCATTGTTCAAGCTCCAAACTTTGATCTCTCTTAAAATTGTTCTATATTTCAGGCATGTTGCTCATTTCTAACTTGTAATTTTACATCATGGCATTAAATTATTAAATATTTATGTGATTTTGATTGATGGGTTTAAAATTGGGTTGAGGGATTTTGGTGGTTATTACTTGAATTGTATTCCCCATGTTTTAAATACCCTATTAATTTATGATTTGTGCATTGTTTTAATGGTTGAAATGGGTTACAAGGGTTTTCCCAAATTGATGGAATTTTGACTGGGTAATTGCATTAACCTCAACTAACTTTGTAAAGTTGATTTTCAATATGGATAATTTCATGGTTTAACTTGTATTTTGAATCGATTTCATTACATTAAAGAATAACAGAAAAAATGGATTTTGGATGACTTTGGTGGACATGTCTTGGATTTTAAATGGAACTTGGGAGTCAATTCGGTTATATGAATTGGTTTGACATAATTGAATTAGCTTGCGAGCATATTGGTATGGAGATACCAAGTCAGTAAATGCCTTAATGAAAGACTTCTGGGTTAATAGGTGATTTATTTGCAACTATTTTTATTTAGGCTTAAAAGGAATTATGTAGCTCACTGTGAAGGTGTAGATCTCAGGGAGATCAACACTGGAAACCATATTTGCCAGTGTTTGGGGTCTATGTAACTGTGTGCTTGGTGCACATATTATATATATAGAAGGGCTATAGCCTTGATGTCTTTAGCCTTTTCATAGTTTTCCTCAATTTGTGCAACTGACAAAAACTGAGCCCCTTCCAACAGAGAGAGCTAGACCCAGACAGCACATGGGTGCCTTTAGGATGGAGCGACCTAACTAGTTTAAATTAAGTAATTCAAACACTCATGCTCTTAACCTTTGTCCCTATCACGACATCCTATATATGTATTTATGAATATTGAGCATGTGATTTTGACTGGTTTGGGTATATGGCCTGATTTTTTTCCTTTCCCTATGTTATATACCAGCGCTCTCCCCATTGACCATCCCAAGATGCTACATCCTTTTATGATGTAGGGTCCAAGTGCTTTTTTGTTTCGTCTCTGCAGTGTTAGGTGATTCAGTGTTCCTATGGATCTTTTGTGAAGTGGTGAGCCTCCATCTTTCGAAAGGCCCTGTTATTTATTTGGTTTTTTTTATTGTTTTTAGTATTGTTTAGTATTCCATTTTGGATTTTTTGTCATAGTTGGGGGTATGTCCCGACTTAGTTTGGTATTCTGGTTTTAGAGGATTTTATGAACAAGTACGAGTTGGTTATTTTCCTAGATTAATAGAACTGTCTTTTGACTTATGTATTCTCATTACAACTTTGGGTTGACTTTTTCTGTTTATTATTTATGTGCTATTGAGGTAAGGCTAAGGGTGTGGGCTTAAGATAACTGTCACGGCCAAGCTTAAGTTTGGGTCATAACAAGATTAGTATTAGAGCATGGTCTAGGGTCATTGGGTGTACATAAATCCGTGTCTATTAGAGTTTCTTTTATGGGTGTGTAGTGCCCCACACTTATGAGGGAGAGGCTATGAGGCATTTAGGAATGTTTCCCCTACCTTGTTTCTATTTTGGGTTATAGGGTCTAGTGCTATGAAATTTCTCTAACTCTTGGCTTGCTTGCATTTTAAATCACACCTCCAGAAGATTTAATGGTTGTAGAAACTTTGATGGAAACCCAGTCCCACCTAACGATAATATAGAGGGAACTCACCCTATTTATAGAATACAGACCCGGTCTAAGGTCCCTGCTCCTCACTCTACAGCTCCACGTGGGGTTTCCCCAGTCCCTACTAGTCCTCCTAGGGATTCTCAGGCTGGTAAAACTTCTATTTAGTTACCTCAAGGAGATACTCTAATATGGAGTTTTAAAGTCTATTTATATGCTTGCTCAATTGGTGTCCCACAATCTTATCATTCTGATCATATTGGTTCTACTGTTAGTTTATCCGAGGTCACTGGGGTTGGCCAGTTTATGACGTTGAATCCCTCAACCTTTATAGGGTTTAAGGTCGAGGAGGACCCTCAGGGTTTTATTAATAAAATGGAGAAAATATTTAAGGCGATGCATGCTACTAATTCAGAGGGTGTGCAGTTTGCTGCTTATCAGTTGAAAGATGTAACTTATCAATGGTATGAGGAGTAGGAAGCAATAAGGATTTATGATATTAAATTGGCTATGTAGGATGAATTTTCATATACTTTTCTTAATCACTTCTTTCCTCAGGAGTTGAGGGAAGATAAGGTTGAAGAGTTTGTGAACATGAAGTAGAGTAAGATGAGTTTTAAGGAGTATGATGAAGTTTCAGCAATTGGTCAGTTATGCTCCATAGTTGGTGCAATGACTAGGATTTTAATGAAATAGGTAAAATATATGTTTTGGGTAATTTGACTATTTTATCCCTCCCTGTGTTTGAATTTAGGTATTTTTGGGATATGGGGATTATTGGCATGGTTCTCAATATTTTTTGAGCTATTATTGTAATTTTGTGCTTTTCAGTTGCTTTGAAAGCCTTATAGTTGGTTTTAGTTGACATTTTTTGATCCATGCAATGGATGGCAAAATAAACTGCTCCAGAAGATCCAAAACTTTGATTTTAGTTTGTTAACATAGTGTGGTTTTATGTTTTTTAAATCACATTTCGACCATCGATTTGAAAAGTTGTAATTTTGGGTTTTGGGGGTCAACTTTATGAAAATGACATCTTTTCAAAAATCTGATATCGTTATTCTGCAGCGTTGAATTTTTTAGGGTAGCATAGTTTGTTTGCATTCACAGGATTTCGGATGAATCCCAAGAGGCTCGCGGTTACTTAGAATTGCACCAAGTTCCCAACTGGTGCACCCGCGTTCATGATAGAAGTATCGCGATTGTGATTTGCCCTGCAGGGGAAGTGTCGCGATCGTGACACCCCTTTCGCAATCGTGATAGGCCTTCCATTCAAGGTGTTGTGATCACGACCAATGGCCCGCGATCGCGAGACCTCTTTATATAAATAAAGTATTTTTGCCATTTTCACAATTTTTTATACTCCGAGCTTAGGGTTTTGTGGTTTTGAGCAACTTTCTCCATTTATAATATTGGGTAAGCTACAAGACACTCATTTAAATTAATTTCTCCTATCTTTAATATTAATTTCTTATTTTAAACATGGATTAAACTATGAAATTTGGGGACTTTGGCTCATAAGGAATAAAAATGGCATTTCTCCAACTTAAACCATAATTTCACACCTTTTTCACTTAAATGAGTTTCTAATCCTATAAATATCCATTTCCTCATTTTCACCCTCAAAACAACTTTGATTCTTGGTTTATTTAAAGAATTTTGAAGATTTTACCCAGTAAAGTTTAAAATGGCATTTCTTCGACTTGGACCTCGCTTTTAATTCTTTTTATTGGGTTTCAGTTGTAAACTCTTAAAAATATGGGAAACATGCTTTTAAAACACAGTTATGATTTGGCCATTCTTTTTCGAAAACCTGTTACGAGCATCTGTTTTGACCCCGACTTGAAATTACGCAATATGGGCACTGTTGGCTTTCTTTTGATGTGTAGATTCTACATTTAGATGTTGTAGTTTATTTTGGGTTCGTTCGTGAAGAGTATGGTTTCAGGAACAAAGTGTTGTAGACTATTTTTTGGCATTTGAGGTAGGTTATGGCTTAACTTCTTTCAGACTGGACTGGGTAGTTAATTTTGATACAAAAGCATGTTAAGGGTATGGGAACTAATCATGAAAAATGGCTTTCTGATTGTGTTTTTCCTGTTTGGGGTCCTATGTGTGATATTATGTGGTGGTTTTGGAACTTTATATGCTATGTGTGACCTTGTGGGGTCCTATGTGATATTGATGACAATTGTATCGTGTTTGATGAAAAAGCATATTATGGTACCAATTGTATGTTGTGATGTATTCATACTTTTTTGGCATATGAATCATGTCGAATTTCATGGATTGTTGGAAATAATGAGTGGATATTTCAATCACGTGATGGTATATTGATAACGCTCAACTTACATGTCAATTTAAGTGCAAGGCAGTCATCGTAGTATATTTATCGAACTTTGGAGTCAGGGTCGAATCCATGAGGAACAATGTGAGTGGCGATCAAATTAATTTAAAATGATAGATACATGTTAAATTCAAACAAATGGTACAAAAATTTAAAATAAGGGAGATAGGTTCCTACACTAATATTTCTTTTTGGGTTTTTCTCGTATAAATTCGAGGTTGCAAATAATTAGAGTTTTAACAATTAAGCACGGATCTTGGGATTATGCACTACTAAGGAAGTGACATGTTGGGTGTTAATCATTAGTATCAATTTAGTAAATCAATATAGGTAGGCTTGGTTATAGATTTTGATGCTAGTCTTTCAACAAAACATCAAACTTTCACCCATTGACTTTTTCGAATACCTAATGTTCAACAATTGGTAACCACAACCTCAATCTAGGCATCCCTATTTCTAGGATGATATGCATGGCATAGTTAACCTTATACTAAAATAGTGAAAATTTAGAAATGGTCTCCACATCCCTCTTTAGAGGATGACATGGATTCCTAAAGTTAACCTAAAACCCTTCTTTCGAAGATAACCTTCAACTTTCTAGAGCTTAGAGCTTTCACCCATTAAACCCTTATGGGTTTTTAGGGATTTCGCCCATCAAATCCCAACCAAAGTAGCATAGAAATGACAAAACTTATAAACATGAATTACCAAATAGATGCTAACAATAACAATCCATAGAAAGTTTAACCTCTTTTCACACGTAACCCAAGAGGGAGATATAGCTACACATAAGATAAATAAGCATAGACATACCCATAATCTCCATTGAAATGATTTGTTGAATATTTGAGCGAATGTTACTTCAAAATTGGCTCTCACACAATATCAATCATTGAAGTGAGCAAATCTCCCATTTAGAAAGCCTCCAATGTATTCTTCACCCAAAATTTATACAGTATTTTTTTCTCCAAAAAATGGAGGCTATGAAGTCTCAAGCTAAAACCTCCAAATTGGGGAAGATGGAATTATTCCCTAATGATAGGGTTTTGAGTCATTTTTGTCATATTGGGATCAGCACGTGCAATTACATGTTTTTTCCTTGGGCTGAAATCATTTGCTAGGCTGCGATCATGTATGTCTAGCTGCGACTACGGCTATACAACTGCAGTTTACCTCCACGACTGCGATTAATTGACCATCCTTGACTGCCATGACCACGGTCATTAGATCGCAACTGCGGTACCTGAGGCCCTCTATTTTAGGTCTTTAGTTGTAATTTCTTTATCCCTTTTTGATCATTTTGAGCTCCAATCCATATCCTTCTAACCCTTTAACTCTATGCCTGCAAAAAATAGATATTAGTACATCTAATCACAATCATGTCTCATTTATTAATCCATAACAAGGTAATGTACACGAATAATGAGTGCGATTAAGTGGTAAATTCACCACTCATCAACAACCCCAACTTCAAGAATTTGCTTGTCCTCAAGAAACACTACCTCTTATTATGAGACATAGTCATTTAAGCCCAACCTTTATGCCTTAAAGATCACAGTGACCTTAACTTTAATCGCAAGCACAAATAGATCATTGCACATGGGCTAATCTAACTTTGCTACACCCCTCCTTATAAAATACTAAAACCAAGGCTATATAAGACTTCAAATATTGACCAAGAAATAAAAACCAATACTCTAGAAGTGACTCCCTTTTGACCACAACTAAGCTATACTCCATTTGCCTTATTGCCAAAAGGTGACAAAATCACCCACCTCAACTTGTTTCACATGCCATCCTTGTGAGAAAGAGAATTCATCACATCAAGAAATAAAATATGCAACAATGAATTTTTAGTACACAAACTCTCTCTTTCACACACAAAAGAAATCTCAATGCAATAAGTGTTATACCATAGGCTTGCCCCTATTTTCAATCGTCACTACAAAGAAAGTAAATGGTTGGAAATATAAAAGGACTTTCTAAGATTGTAATGTGGTCTTAGGTTAGGGTAGGATATTGGTTAGGAACAACATGGCACTCCCTTCCTGGAACGTCAACATCACATTTTTCATTCTTCCTTTTTGACTATTGGCTACTCTTCTTTGTTTTCTCTCTTTTCTCATGCCTACAATTCACTTCCTTCATTCACCACTTTTTTTTATCTCTTTTTCTTGAACCTTTCATTCAATTCTATCCTTTATTGGATCCTTTCTTTTTTTCTAAACATTTGTTTTCATTACTTAGGCACCTTGGCATTCTACTAATAAGTCGTGGCCTCTAATTTCCTTTCATCAAATTTACCATTTCCAACTGAGGTTTTTAGCCTCAAGTTGCATTTTCAAGTTCAAGGAGGGTATGGTTCAAAAGAGGGATAAAAAGAATGGTTCATGTCTTGTAGTGCATCTGCCAAAGAAAGGTCCAAAGGCTCAAAGTGGGTAAGTAGGGATTACATTCATGTTTGGGTAGGATTTTTAGGATAATGTGGCTTTCAAAGTCACAAGGATGGAATAAGATCATTTCTCCAACCACATACAATCAAAAAGCCTTGAGAGACCAACAGGACAAGTTCTACATAGCACAAGTATACATGATATAAATGACAAATGCTCACCACAAATGGAATACAAAATTTGCCAAGGGGGCTCAAATGTCCCTCCCACTAAAGAAAAATGTGGAGTATATATTTCTATTCATAAGTTAAAAATTTTGAAGCTAGAAAAAGAGAAAAAGATTTGTTACAACATCGCTCACGTACATGCCATTGATTTTTGAAAATTTTTGGACAGAGGGGGTTGTTTGTTTTACATTAGCAACATGCTCAATTTGCTAAACTATGGCTAAAACCAAAGCCATAGTGTCACATTTAGTCTCAAAATGGGAAAGCTAACCATTTGGCTACTTAGAATTTGCTAATAGTGTATAAAGTGCCCCAGTTATAATAAAATAGAATGCCAGAGGTACTTAGAATTCCTTTGCATTCTTTATATTTGTGCTACGGGTACTCAAAATTCTCCTGCATCTATGCCTCAAACCCAAACATGTCACTTTACCCTTAAGAATGAAGTCACTAAATCCATCGTAGGGCAAAGATAGTCATGTATCAACAAGATCAAAATTAAATTAAATTACAAGTACACTAAAAATAAAGAAAAATGATAATCCATAAAACTTGGGCACCATCAGAGTACCCAAAAATGTAGTATCTCAAAATACAATGAAAATAATATCTAAAGTATCATCCCAACACATTCATAAAAAGCTATATCCAACAACACATTACCCAAATAATATAGATCCAGGGGAACCCCCATCGAAAAAGGAATAAGGGTCTCCCTGTATCTGCATCAAGAGCTATCTTCCCCTTTTGACTTGGTATCACTACCATCCACATTATCAGTTGACCACTCTATAGGTGGCTCATCCTCATAGTCTAATATTGGTGAAGGTATTGGATGGTTAGGTGATGTTGGGCGTATTTATACGTCTAAGCACCATAACTTACCCATGTTTTAGCTAAGTTTTGAGGATAAAATACATATTTCTTACACTTTTAGTCCATTTTTAGTTAAGTGAGCTGACCTATGTGATTAGCATGCTTTTCAGGTACTAATGAGGAAGATTTCAGCACTTTGGGGACCTGTGGACAGCAAAGGAAAACTTCACATAAAAAGGAAAGCAGCTTTTGGACTGAATGTGATGTATGGGAACTTTTTCCCAGGCAAACTCAATATTTTTAAATAGTTAAGGATGCAGTAGCAATTTATTAGAGAAGGATGTTATTAAAAGCATTATTGCTGAATTTTTTGGGATTATTCAGATTCTGTATTATTTTGAAAAACAAGAAAAGCGTCTTAGCTTGAGGACAGAGAGAGAGAAACGTGTTTCTCTCTTAATTTCGCTAGTAATCTTCATCACCAAGATCGTTCTAAGTTTTGGTATGATGAATGTTCCTATGTTGATTTTTGTTTTATTCATGAGTAGCTAAGTTTATTTGTTAGGGTTACGGAATCCTTGTAGTATACTCTCTATTGCTATGGGTTTTTGAATTTATGATGTGTCACGCCACTTATATCATTACTCTCTTCATTTTGATTGAATTCTCGTGGTTGCAAACATAGGGAATGCGCCATTATAGCAATAACTTGTTCGATAGAAAAGTTACTGTTTGGAAAACAGAGTGTGATGAGAAAATAGGGTTTCCAACCTCTATTTTACACGTTAATGCCCTTAGCAGGATTAACTTCTTGGAGAGTTCGTATAATTGGTTGTACACTTTGGATTCGAGAGAACTAAGGTGAATAAATCCTTGATGGTTGAAAAACACTTGGATTTAGAATTAGAATACGTCTCTCTATAAGTGCATGCATGTATAAAATCCATATTACTCATAGTTAATAGAGAAGTAGAAGCTACAAGGTGGACATAACCCTAACTTGTCATTCTCTGTGATCAAATATAATTGCACATATCAGCTCATCGTTACACTGATAATATTATTGTGCACTTAAACCAAACCCCCCTTATCTTAGAACCTTCGACCAACAGTCTAATAATAATTGCAATACTTAGTGATCATAGTATTCCCTGTGGGATTCGACACCCAACCCAGTTGGGTTCTATATTTGACAGCGACTGCTTACACTTTCTAACGAGAGTTGTAATTTGGGCATATCAAATTTTGGCGCCGCTGCCGAGGAATACGATTGTCAACTAAGTTTGTGATAGTTAATAGACCCTTTGGTCAAAGATTCTCAAATTTTACTTTTTGTTTGTTTTTTTTGTTTTGTTCAGGTTTAGTGGAGTGCATGCCAAATACACGAAGATCTGGTCAGCCATTATTACCTAAAAATCCTGAACCACAGCTCATTGGTAGAATAGATGCGCAACGAGACCTTGGAAGGATAGCTACTCAACAGGAGAAGGCTAGATTAGCTGCATTGGCAGCTGCGCAAGTACATCAATAGAATGCTGATAACCCAGGTTGGGTAACAAATCTTAATGATGAGTACCTGGGTGATAATGAGTTATTAAATCTAAGGCGTGCAGATGATGTGGCTGCATCAGTGAACAGGAATGTCAACAGAAATCGTCAAGCTAGAATGAGACCCGAACGCCGAGCTGTGCAAGTTGCTTTTGATGATGATGATGATGACTTGGATGGGGCTGGTGCCACAGGGGCTATTATTCCTCCGCCCTTGGCACCCGGAGCCAAGTTCAATATCACTAGCACCATGATCCAGCTATTGCGACTCAAAGGGTTATTTGGTGGACTTGCAGGCGACGATCCGAATATGCATCTAATTAATTTTATCTCAATAGACAAATCGTTTGACAATCCAGGGGTTGGACAGAACACGATCCGGCTGCACTTATTTCCATTGTCTCTATCTGGAGAGGCAACTATATGGCTAAACGGGCAAACTCCTGACTCTATTACCAATCGGAGGCAACTGAAAGAAGCTTTCTAAGAAAGATTCTTTTCGCAATCCAAGAGAGCACAATTAAGAGATGAGATAAGCAATTTCAGACAGCTTCCAACTGAAGCTCTCCATGAGACATGGGAGAGGTTCAAGAAGAAGCTTATGCAGTGCCCAAATCATCAAATGACCAATGTCCACTTGATGGAAATATTATATAGGGCTTTGAACTCGGTGACTAAGCCAGTGGTAGATAATGCTGCGGGTGGGTCATTCATGGAGCTTACTTTTATTTAGGCATGTGATATGCTAGATTGTATGAAAAAGCAGAGTAGAGCTTGGCATACCAGGGATTCTGAGGTAGCAAGCTCTACTATATCTATTGGCATGACGGAAGAACAGAGACGAAGAGAAGAGGAACGTAACCAGGATATGGCTCATATGAAAATGCAGATGGACCTTCTTACCAAGCATTTATTATTAGGGAAGACAAAAAAGGTCAAGGCTGTTGTATCACAGGGAAGAGATGACTCCGATTCTGAGGAGGAAGCAAATTACTTGAATAATCAAGGGGGTTTCCGAGGCAATGTCCAAGGAAACCAAGGTCGGAACTATTATGAAAAATCCGGATACAAGGATCGTGACCAAGGGAATTGGAAGAATAAGAATGACAGGAGCGGTTTATATATCCCTCCTGGAAATCATGAAGCTGCTGCACCTAGCTCTGGGAAGATATCAATGGAGGAAATGATGGCTAAGCTGTTGAAAGGAGTAGAGGCAACCAACACGGGAGTAACTGAGGGAAAAAATGATTTGTCCTCAATAAATCAATTGGTTGACTCGCATTTCACTTCAATAAAACAGCTGGAACAATAAATGAGTCAACTATCAACGGCATTCAATCAAAGAAAAGCTGGCACTTTTTTGAGTGACACTGTCCAAAATCCAAGAAAAGATGGATCATGTTTGGCTATTACAACCAGGAGTGGTAAAGTGTTGGAAAATCCATCCAAGGGCAAGCCCATGGTTGATAGTATAGAGGAGAATGTTATTGAAGCAGATTGTGATGATTCTGTAGAAGTTGAAAATCAAAATGAGAACGTTCATGATACTACACCTAGATGTTAGCAGTCTCAAAAGATTGATAATGGGAAGCACAATAAAAAGGAAGTGGTGGAGAAAGCTCTTCCAAATCCACCACCACCTTTTCCTTAGAGACTGAAGAAGAAGGCTGATGACACCAGGTTCAGTAAATTCATGACCATGCTCAAGCAGCTGACTATTAATGTGCCTTTGGTGGAGGCACTGGAGCAAATGCCAGGGTACGCCAAATTCATGAAGGACCTTTTGACAAAGAAAAGGGCAGCGACCTATAAACTGGCAGATAATTTTCATCATTGCAGTGCAATTGCCACGAGGTCTTTAGTACAGAAGAAGGCAGATCCAGGTGCTTTAACTATTCCTTGCATGGTTGGATCTTTAGATTTTGCTAAGGCGTTATGTGATTTGGGGGCTAGCATTAATTTGATGCCACTAGCCATTTATAGACAGTTGGGGTTGAGGGATCCTACACCAACCAACATGCGGCTTGTAATGGCAGATAGGTCAGTAAAATGACCTGTTGGTATCTTATATGATGTATTAGTAAAGGTTTCTACCTTTATTTTTCCTGCAGACTTTGTTATTTTGGATTGCGAGGTGGATTTTGAGGTTTTCATAATCTTGGGTCGACCTTTCCTCGCAACAAGAAGTGTGCTTATTGATTTGCGAGCAAATGAGCTTTTATTTTGGATGAATGACGAAGTGGTACATTTTGATGTATGCAAATCAATGAAGCAGCCCAAAGATATGAATGTGTTCTCTATAGCTGATGTTTATTATGAGGATGAGAAGAAATTAACTTTAGAGAAGAGCTTATTGTTGAGCCATTGGCTGCTGTACTTTTGAACTTTGAGCGTGAAGATGTTGAAGAGTATGAAGAAACTATCTGTGCTCTAACAGGAATGGGGTTGTATTTATATACCCCAAAAAGCTAGACCTTGACCTTAAGAATCGACCTTCACCACCGGCAAAGCCATCCATTGAAGAGCCACCGGTGCTAGAATTGAAAGAGCTACCCATTTATCTAAGGTATGTGTTTTTGGGTTGTGGAAATATACTGCCGGTTATTATTGCTGCTAATTTAGGTAAAGAACAAGTAGAGGCTCTCATCTCTGTTCTGAAGAGGTACAAGAGAGCTATTGGTTCGACTATTGCTGATATAATTGGTATCCCACCTGGTATATGTATGCACAAGATTTAGCTCGAGGAAGATTGCATACCCACTATTGAGCATCAGCGTCTTCTGAATCCACCTATACAAGAGGTGGTGAAGAAAGAAATCATAAAATGGATAGATGCAGGGGTGGTGTATCCAATCTCAGACAGTAAATGGGTGAGTCCTTTACAATGTGTGCCCAAGAAAGGGGGCATGACATAGTAGCAAACAAGAAGAATGAGCTAATTCCACTTAGGCCTGTCACAGGGTAGAGAGTGTGCATGGATTACCGAAACCTAAATTCGTGGATGTTAAAGGACCACTTCCCAATGCCATTCATGGATCAAATGCTTGATCGATTGGCAGGAAAGGGATGGTTATTTCAGATATAATCAGATTTGCATTGCTCCTGAAGATCAGCAAAAGACCACTTTTACATGCCCATATGGTACTTTTGCATTCAAACGAATGCCATTTGGGCTATGTAATGCACCTGCCACTTTTCAGCGGTGTATGATGTCCATTTTCTCTGATATGGTTGAAGACACCTTGGAGGTGTTTATGGATGACTTTTTAGTTGTAGGTGAGCCATTTGAGTCATGCTTGGCAAATCTGAGTATGGCTTTACAGCGATGTGTGGAATTCAATCTGGTGCTAAATTAGGAGAAGTGCCATTTTATGGTTAAGGAAGGCATTGTTCTCGGGTATAAGGTCTCTAAAAAGGGAATTGAAGTTGATCGAGCCAAGATTGAAGTTATCAAGAGACTACCACCTCCAATTTCTGTAAAGGGGGTTCGTAGTTTTCTCGGTCATGCTGGTTTTTATCGGAGGTTTATTAAAGACTTCTCCAAGATTGCGAACCCATTATGCAAATTTTTGGAGAAGGAGGCAAATTTTAACTTTGGTGAATATTGCTTGAAGGCATTTGAATGCCTCAAAGGAAAGCTAGTTGAAGCCCCTATTATTGTAGCACCCGATTGGTCTCTACCTTTTGAAGTTATGTGTGATGCAAGTGGTGTAGCCTTGGGTGCTGTACTTGGTCAGAAAAGAGAAAAGCTATTTTATCCAATCTACTACACGAGCAAGGCCTTGAATGGAGCACAGAAGAACTATACTGTCACTGAACAAGAGCTTCT
>NC_061118.1:123383565-123384547 GCF_002878395.1 Capsicum annuum
ACTAGCTTTCCTTTGAGGCATTCAAAGGAAAGCTAGTTGAAGCCCCTATTATTGTAGCACCCGATTGGTCTCTACCTTTTGAAGTTATGTGTGATGCAAGTGGTGTAGCCTTGGGTGCTGTACTTGGTCAGAAAAGAGAAAAGCTATTTTATCCAATCTACTACACGAGCAAGGCCTTGAATGGAGCACAGAAGAACTATACTGTCACTGAACAAGAGCTTCTAGCAGTTTTTTATGCTTTCAAAAAGTTTCGTGCTTACTTATTGGGAACAAAGGTAGTGGTTCATACAGATCATGCAGCTCTAAGATATCTAATGGCAAAGAAGGATGCTAAGCCAAGGCTAATTAGGTGGGTGTTACTACTTCAAGAATTCGATTTTGAGGTAAAGGATAGAAAAGGTTGTAAAAACCAAGTAGCTGATCATCTATCTAGACTTGAGAGTGAGCACACAGTGCAGACCGACCTTGATATTGATGATGCATTCCCAGACGAAGAGATTCTAGGAACTATGGTGGAAAACTTACCGTGGTATGCAGATTTTGCCAACTACGTGGTGAGCGAAGTGATTCCTGAGCATCTCTCCTTTCATCAAAAGAAAAAGTTCGTGCATAATGTGAAACATTACTTCTGGGATGAGCCTTATCTTTTTCGAAGATGTGCTGATGGTATAATTAGGTGGTGCATCCCAGATGTAGAGGTGCCTAGCATACTGGAAGAAAGCCATGCTTCCCAAGTTGGAGGTCACCATGCAGGTGAACGGACGGCCAAGAAAGTACTGCAGAGTGGCTACTATTGGCCTTCATTATTTAAGGATGCCTATGATTTTGTAAGAAGATGTGATCAGTGTCAACAACAAGGTTCTATCTCAAAGCACCATGAGATGCCCATGTCCAAAATGCTTGAAGTAGAGTTATTCGATGTCTGGGGTATTGATTTCATGGGCCCATTTATGAGCTCATTTGGGATGAAATATATCTTAGT